>NC_072773.1:35305944-35605944 GCF_022539595.1 Amphiprion ocellaris | reverse complement strand
CAAAAAGGGGAAAAATATAGTTTTCCTGACGATGCAATGACGTTTACTACCAGCAGCTTGAAAAAAAAAATTCTGGGAAATCTCAGGAAATCATAGTTGGCACTGTTATTTTGAAGGTTTGATGGCTTACATCATAACATTGTACTTTTTGCTTTATCCTCTGGTTTTCAGCGAACTTGGCTGGCGATGTGCGGTGCTGTACCGTACGGATCTTGGATTCCTCCCAAACACACAGTTTCCTTGCAGCCTTCTGCTTACAGGCTGAGAACACTAATGCACATCAGTCCTTCCACAGTCTGTCACAGCCTTGCAGTTTGCAGGGTTTCTACTCTCAAAATACTACATGGAGATGGTTCAAGTTTCTGAAACAAAGGCTTGCAATAGGGAACTAGAACTGTGTTTCCTGTGAATGCATAGTGTAGAAAAGATAGCTTGAAAAAAAATCAGACATTAAAAAATAAACTTCAGGAACTGAGCACTTAAATTTAAAAAAATGTACATGAAGAGAAATAAACACATGCTGTGATACATGTGTGAAAGATTATAATCATACTTTATGTTATATTAACATTTAATTAATCCTTACAGACTTAAATATTTAAAACTTAAATGCATTAAACTCTCATGAATGAATGTCATTTTTTCCTTTACTGTTCAACGTTTATGCAAAGCACTGATGTCTATTACGTAGGACCAAATGAAAAACCCATGTGACCTTTATGTAAGCTTTACAAGAGATACTCTATTATGTCCTCTTATCAGATATATAAAGTCCCAATCTATACTGTCCTTGTGTCAGTAGATAACCATTTAATAAGAAGCCTGCTTTTTTTTTTTTTTTTTTTTAATAGCACTGGTAGTAACCACGATCACATTTCCCCCTCCATGTGTTATAGTGGTGGCGGGTTGCAGAAAGGGGGAGAACATGCATATACTCATTTCTGCAAAGTAAAATGACACTATATCAAATCAAGCATTTCCATATGTGGACTGTTGCTGCTGCTATGGGTCCAGCAGTGTAGGGGCAGGGCAACAGACCAAAAGATGGGCTGTGCTACTCGGCTTAGTTAGAGACGGGGGCATTCTGTGATCTCTGGAGCCTCCTACTGAGAAAAGGCAGAAATTGTCTCCTGTCCCATGTTAAAACCAATGAGAGCCAGATATAAGGCAATAATCGATCTCACAGGCTCAAGATTTGATTGATATTGACTAGTAGTGTGATCATATAACCCCATCAGCTGCTTGAAAATGGAGCAATAAAATCATTTTTTGCCCAAGTCTCCTGTTTTGTAGAGCAGCTGTAGGCATTGTTAATCAGGCAGTTAAACTAAACTTGTGCAGACACAATAATGGAGGGGGACATGGGTGCATGGGTATGGGAGACAGGCTTACTTTGAAAAGTTAATAACTTCTACTTTACCATTAGACGTGGGAATTCAGGCCATAAATCTCAAGGGCACTGTAGACTTGTCTGGAGGCCAGCAAAGATAATTGGGTGGTGTTCTGCAGCGTTGGCCTTTCTACTATAAGAGGATGTCTTTCGTGTATTAGGGAGCCACATGTTGTCAACCGTTGCAGATGCCTTAGCAAAGGTTAACAGAACCCTCTTGACTCTCATCAAAAGTTGTCTGTATGGGGCAGGGGAAAAAAAAAACCTCAACCAGGAGAACATCTGAGGAACCCAGAATTTTCCAAGATGGCAGATTTTTTTTTTCTCCCCCCCCCCCCCCCCCCCCCTTGTGGTAATAGAGACATTACTGCTTCCTTCTCCCATCTAAAAGAAATTAAATTAGCCACTTTGCCGCAGTGTGGGTCAATGGCTCAGGCAGTGGCCTTTTACTGGAAGCTCCCCTTTGCCAAGCTTGTCTTTACAGACATAAATTAGCTCAGGAGTGCTTGGCTAAAACATGTCAGGGGCTAAACGAAGATTGAGTGATGAGGTCGAACAGGGGAGACTGAGGACCAGCAGGACTGGTGGAATGGAGAAACTCTTGTCCTTCATCTCTTTCTCGTTGACCCCCTCCTCATCTCACCTCCCCACCCAAAATAGAGGAGGAGGGACCTGTAGTTCTCCAGTACACGAGTTGGCACAAGTTCGAGCTCAGGAAGTCCAGGAGACGCCTCTGCTTGCCCTGAGAGTGAAACCCAAAACCAGTGACATAGCCAATACATGTCATATTCTCTCAGTCAAAAATGGTTTATTTTCCAAGGAATTTCAACCTAAAACCTGTTCTTCATAATTATCCTGATTTGTTTGAAAAACCAAGGTGGATAGGTCTGGCCCAATTGCCAACAAGAGACCACTGTTATGTTTGGTTGTTAAAAAAAATATGCTTTTCTGCAAGGCACACTTTTTCACATTTCTAAAACAATGACAAAATGTCTTGTTCTTCAGTGGAAGTAGTAAATATTGTCTGTGGTTGAGTCCGAGTCAAAAATGCAACAAATCTGTTCAGAAGTACAGAATGTTGGGGCATCGACATGCCTGGTTTAAAAGCAGACCTGAGTCACATGCACTCAGCCTGAGTGCCTATGGGTGCTTGGAGCTTCTCCAGGTGCTGCTCGCCATCTAAATACCTCCAGCCTCTGAAAAAAAACGCCGGAGGGAGTCTGATCCAAATGCTCCCTGCTTTTGGCGTAATCTTACTCCAGTTCCTGAGGAGACATTTTTATGTAAAGCAACAACAAAAATTACTGGGCTTTCTCCCAGAGCTGTGTTGAAAAAGATTGTAGGAAACATATTTAAATTTGTGCAGCTGAAAGGTTTAAATTGTCTATAAAATCTGATTCTTCTCATTTTGAAATAACACACACCAGTATCGTTTTCAGCCAATGAGGTGCTGATGTGTTGTCCTACTACGGACAGGTTTAGGGACAGTAAAGTTATATAAGTTAAAGTCACCTGACCAACTTTCTAAAACAGTAATGGCAAATGTGCAGTATTTATGCCAAGGCAAAGAAATTTGCATGCTTTTTCATTTCTAATGTTATCAGTAATGAACGTATTACACTTTGGCAGGGTGCAATTACTTTATTAACATTAATTAACACCTGGATGACAGCAAGAAAGGAAAGAGTCCCACACCATTGTGCCATTCTTGTAATTTTGCATATTTTTCTCTTATTAATTTTCTTTCACAGGAGACAGTTTAGCTTGAGTGTATACTGTAATGTGGCCGTATAGTTATTTTGTGATTTGCCATTCTGACCATCATTAATTAAAAGAAAACTTCCAGACAACAGATTTCAAAAAGGCAAAACAAAGGATATTATATAGATTCTACAGTTTTCCAAAGTCAAGATAGTTTGGAATAAAAGAAAGCAATGATTTTAATAATTTTATTAAAACTGTCTTAGTGTGAACAATCATTATGTGTTGCAGAGATGAGCAGGTTAATCTTCAGTCTCAATTAATGTAAAAAAAAAAGTTGATAAAGTAGACATTTAATCACAGTCTGATCATAAATCTGCTGGACATTTCAGTGAGGTTTGCAAAACATTGTGGTTCGATGCATCACGATGATTAGAATTCTGTCAGAACCAATGTCATATTAGATGAACATTTTTAAAGTCAAATAACTCATACATTCTGTATGACATTCAACATACAGGTCTAAGTTTAAATATTAGCTCATAAGTCTGACACAAGACTTTCACCCAGGGAGCATTATTCTTAAACGTAAGTCTCCTTTTTCTCGCTCTTCAGTTACGGTTTGGCACTAAAACTGCCAAGTTCAGTCTGTGAAAATTTCATTCTTTGGGATCAAATAAACCTTTCTACAACATAAACTACATGTTAGAAGCTTGATTAAGTTTAGGCATCAATACTACCTGGTTAGCTTTAGGAAAATATCATTGTTTGGGTTTAAATACAGCCTTTTACAAAATGTTTGAAGCTTCTGCACCATCTGATGTATGTTAGGTTTGCTAAAAAGGAGTGACACTAAAGCGATAAAATAAAGGTTAAAGATGTGTTGATTAGAAACGTTTTTATACGTCACAAACAAATGGAATCCGGGAGACTACACGCTTCCCTTGAAACGTAACTGATAAAGCTACGGACTGTACAGAAACTGAATTTTTAGTAGACAGGTCTCAACAGGACAACATGATTACAAATCTTTAAATGAATCAAAATTAAAACAGAGATCGTCTTAAAAGCAATAGCATTGTAGTCTATTGTTGTTTATAGCAAGCAAGAAGAAAAAAACATGTCTATGCCTTTAAAAGTTCTCGTTCCAGCATTAACACCAAGTTGGTGAGGCTTGGCGTAGAACGGGTGGGGGCTGTAGGGGCTCCGCTCCTCTGTTTAAAAAACCCTGAGGTATTAGGGTGGACTAATCTTTAAAAGGTTAATTTATTCATAGAGATTTTGACAGAGATGTATGGCTGAACCAACATCTCAGGCACCTCTTCCCAGAGGGAGATGACTTGTGCAAAGAACAGAGAGGAAGAAAGGGAGAGGAGGGTGGAGGTGGAGGGGGAGTCAGGCAGAAAGATGGAGTGCAGAGGAGAGACAGAGTGGGGAGTCAACACGCTATAAACACAAACACATAATTACCTCATAGGGGCTGACAGTGACTCTGGCCTTTAACCCGGTACACTCAGAGCTCCCCAGTCTGTCCTTTGAGCTCAGGAAGGGAAATATAAACTCAGTGTAACTTACACTCTGCATGTGATGTTTAAATGCTAAATACTAAAAACAGAACTCGTGTTTATATGGTGTCAGAATTTGGTTCCTCACAGTCAGTGTTTTTCCTATTTTTGCTACTGGCTGGTTAATATTTACAGAATAAAAATACAAGGGCACAGGGAGATGGCTGGCATATGTTGACAATGTTTTTTCTCCAAGTTATTGCTATTCTAAAAAGTCCATTGTTGTAGCTAATCTGCTGGTACTGTAGAGTAAAGCTGCACAATTAATCTATTAAAAACTGAAATCACAATTTGAAACAATGCAACTATCATATTGAAAAAGTTGCAATTGAGGATATATAAAAGGTGTGACTATCAAATAACGATGGAATTCAATATAAATAATTGGAGCAAATAGAAACTTTCATTGGTTGTTCATCCTTGCCTTGATGCATACTAAAAGATTCAGGTACATGGTTTGACTGACGTAAGCCCAGTGTCATTATTAAACAGCCACACCTCACACATTTTTCAGCGTGTCTGACCAAGGGTTTAAACTGTTAGGTCAATGGTTTTACAAATTCATGCCCTCGTCTTTTTGTGACGGTCATGCTTTTGATGGTGTCTCATGGTAATACTCAGTCACATGTTTTAAATCAATCATACTGTGAATATTGAACTGAAGCTTGACTTTAAAAATATATATTGCAAACCAAATCTCAACAGCAACATGTGTCAGTAAAATAACAATTAGATATTTACTCCAAATCAAAGAGGCGAGTTCATCCATTAGCAAGAAGACATCTTTACTATGATTAAATAGTAATATTAGCCAACTATGTAGAACCATTTAGCTATAAGGGTTAGTGTGTGGAGATGTGGAGTTTTTGGTGAAAACCAGCTGCAAAAATGAACCATCGCAATAACAGGTACAGTGGAAAAAATGATGACATTATGAAGAACAGGAGGATGAGCTTCTTGATATGAAATGATTCATCACATGCACACTTATGAGCTAAACAATTTGGAAACATCTAATTGTAATTTGTCTGACAGACATTGCAAAAATGATTTAATTTTCAATACATGTATTTTTTACTGTTGAGCTTCAGTCCAATGTTCATTGCGTGTTCATTTTAAAATGTGATGGAGATTTGCCACAATATGCTATCAAAATTTTAACTGTACTATATTGAAGTGCAAGGATGAGAAAATGTATTTATTATAGGGATGTCCGACATTGGCTTTTTTGCCAATGACTGATATGCCGATATCGTCCAACCAATCCCGATATATGTGGGCTAGTTAACCAATTTTAGATAACATCACATATCTCCTGTGGTGGAATTAACACATCATGCCTCATTTTATTGTGATTCACCATTGGATGCATTCTCAGATGCAACAAGGCTTTCCAAATGTAAACATTGTCTGTGCAAAATAAGAAAACTATTTCAACTTAAGCTATGGGGAAAAAAAGCCATATTTATGCCTCTTTCTTTGTTGTTGTTGTCCCAAACAACAGTTCACACTCTCCCTCCCTCCCTCCCTCCCTCCCTCCCTCTATGAGCCGGTAAATGCCGGCGAAATCTAGGCATTATTTTATTGGTTTTCATAACAGGCAAAAAACCAATAACGGTACTGACCGATATTACATTTTTATGCCAATATTGGGCCAATAATATCGTTGGGACGATATTATTGGACATTCCTAATTTAGTACATTATTTATTAAAATCTTTCACTAGCAAAGGCCTTATGCTGCTTATTAACTTAATTATTGTGGAATAGAGGAATAACAGTTTGTTTAGTAGACTAATAGAAATTCTCCTGCTTTTCTTTGGAATTTCATTTTCTAAAGTTGCTTAGCAGATGTCATTTTTCCTGCCAAAAATGTGACATTTATCTTGGGTTTCACATGTTTGCTGTTTGTGGTTGTATATAAAGTCACATTGGGCTGCTTCTGAGCAAGACTGTCAGACAAAGAGGACAGCATGAACTAGTAAAAACATCAACAAAACAGTTTGAACTTTGGATTAGATGCAATTGCAAGGTACTAAACTCTTTTTTTTCAATTGCTGATGTTATATTGTGTAATTGCTGACCTAGATCTATTTAAGTTTTATAATACAAGGTGTTTCTATTCATGCACACACCATGCATCAAGGTTTGAAATACATATTCCATTAGTTGTTAATCAAAGTAACGCACGTGGCTATTTTAAATGGTTAAATAAGACCAGGCTCTGGGACTTTAACGCATTATTCTGATGATGCAAATGGCATTGGTAAAAAAACACCATTTAAAAATTGAAACAAACACCCAGTTCTATATTTAACACCAGTTGTCACCAACATCTTTTAAAGCAGTGATTCCAGTTATCTGAGCCTCTTAGTGTAGCAACACTTCGTCAAGCATAGTGAGAGTTTATGACCTTTGGAAAATTATATAGAAATGCCCAAAGGAGGCTGCTTTTAAAGTAGACAGGAGCAGAAGCAGGAATGAAACTGTATGCATATAAACCCCTCAGTCCGAGTTAAACGATGCTGAAAGCATAACATATAGATTTTGACCTGTCAGTCTTTTACGGCGATGGGTTTTCTCCAAAACATTTAGACACTGTGAAAATAAACATCAAATTCTAAACAATCAGGGCTTTTCCATGGTTGGGCAAAAAAAAAAAAAGGAGGGGCTGAAGTGGAACTTCATACAAAAACGCCAGAACTCTGGCAAGACATGGAATGAAGTGATGCCTTGTAAGACTCCATTTACAACATATGTGGGGTTTTATACTCATTAACTAAATTTAGATGACTTATATTATCTGATTTCAAATGCATTTCTACTTATGTATGTATTCATTAACATTTTTTAACATGTCATTTCATTAGCCAAGACTTCAGCAAAAGTTAAAGAAAATCTAAATAAATCTCTCCCATCTCCCAGTACATACTTTTCCAAGTTGCTCACCAGTCATTGAGACGTAACTTAATTTGTACTGTGATGGATATTTTCTTCGAGGTGGCCACACATCATTATACATGCTCACATTTTTACTCTGCTTTCTGACTATCTTCTGTTGTGAACTGCTGAATTGTTCCAACTGCCTCAAGCATTTTGTTTTTAGTTCAGACACTAATCATACCTAATTTCTTTCACAATTTCCATATATGACCTTTTTAATTCTACGTCCTCAGTTTGGTAATACGCTGTGAAAAACGTCAGTCAGCAGGGGAACTGAGCAAACCAAAGACAGACAAGGCACGTATGTCTGTAACATTCACAACACATCAATACTGATGTATGACAGCTATGATGTTAAAAAGAGCCAGCTCCAGGTCATTAGGCAGACAATTTACGGCTGCAGAACACACTGGGGTTAAACCTTCGGTGTGTGCAGCGGGCTGCATGCCCAGCGGTTGTCACATACACAAGTGTCATGACTTAAAAGTTGAAGTTGCCTGCATGAGTTACATCTGTTCTGCTCCAGGTGTTCAAACTTGAAGCGACGTGATAAAACTGGCACTGAAAACCCGCTCCAGTGTGAGTGTGCCATCTCTGATTATCGCTGATGTCACTGTGACACCAGCCTTTATATCCAGAATTCCCTCCGAGGACATGCAAACACTGAAAGCTGTTCATTTGACGAGCCAGCTCCTCAAGCTGTACTCTACATTTATGCTGCACTTTGTGGGTTGAAATTCCTGTTCTGGAAAAATATAAAGTGAAAAAGCATCAGAGACATTAGGGCAGGAGTGTCAAACATGCGGCCCGCGGGCCGCATGTTTGACACCGGCCCTCCAGAGGGTCCAATCCGGCCTGCAGAACAACTTAGTCAAGTGTAAAAATGACAGAGAAGACATTAACTGCAGATTGTAAACTAGAAAAACTATAAATTTAAAATCATTTCTCGACCATGACAAGTTGTTTTGATCGCAAAGTAAAATATTATATTGCTCACTGTTCTTTTGTCATTTTGTGTCTCATTTTTATAATGTCTTTGTCCTGTTGTTTATTGTCTGACTTTTGTTGTTTTGATCATAAAGTAAAACACGATATTGTTCAGTTCCAGATACCTGTGACTAAATGTTGTGTTCCTTTGTAGACACTCTGTGATCTGGAAGTTGTAATGTGGAAATGATAAACTGAGGCATAACATTATTGAAGTTGAACTTAATTTTCTTCAGGAATTTCAGGTTGTTCATGATGTTTTGTAAAAAAAAAAAAAAAAAAAAAAAATACTATTCCTTCAATGTGAACATTTTCAGAATGTACTGTTTTGCACTAAAGCAAAAGGAAACATTTGGAGTTGTGGTTATTCACAGGTTATTATGCTCTGATTTTGCTGGTCTGGCCCACTTGAGTTCAGATTGGGCTGAATGTGGCCCCTGAACTAAGATGAATTTGACACTTCTGCATTAGGGTAATTAAAACGTGCAATATTTTTGTGTGTATGCAATGAAACAAACAGATTTACTGACCAATATGACAAAAGCACATGTGTGAGCTAATGGCTGTTTATGTGGTTTTAAGTGTAGCTGCAGAAGGCGGTGTTTGGTGTAGTAAATATGAGGCCAGAATAGTCAGTAAACGCAAATATGTGAATGTTCATTTGAGGGTAGAGCATCACTGGAAAGAGAAAGCAACCTTATTCGACTTTCCCTTGATGAATGCCATGTAAAACAGGAAAATGAGGTTGGCAGTGATGCTGTCATTCTGCTTCTTCTGTCCTGCGACACACAGACGTGACCCTTACAGCCCAGACTTTGGCAGTGACTTGCAGGAAGAGGAGGAAGTGGGAACACAACCCTAACTTCTCTTTCACCTTTCCTCCCTCCTTCACCCAGACGTTTTGGGCCACGCTGGTCTCTCACCCTCCCTGTCTCCCCAGTACCCTTGCTCTGGGCGCATCTAATTGAAAGCAATCTCGGGGCTAAGAGAGTTCCGTTTCTTCTCTAATCCCTCTACTGGGGGAGGCTCACATGGTCTCAATTACCCCCACCCCACCCCAGAACACTGGGTCCCCTCTCTCTGCTCTGCCTCTATCCGTCTCACTGGCCTGCTCTTCTGCCAATGCACCGGCCCGGGCCCTTTTTCAGCAGTTTATGTTATTAAGCACACACTGCTGAGTTCCTGTCCTTCACAGGGGCCTGGAGATGTTATCTCCCCTGCCGCCGTATACTGTTACCTCCAAAATATTCCATAAATTAGATTGGGATTGGCAATTCGGAATATAGAGGTGGAGGCTGAGGTGGTCAGGGATTGGCTGGGGACGGGAGGGTGTGGGGGGGGTGGTCAGCAAAGCACAGTGTAAGTAATAGCATAGGAGAATCTCCATGTGTTTACACTGGATGGAGAACCACTGGGAGGTATGTCACTGGCAACGTGAAGGTGAACAGAGAAGAAGTGAAGGGTGCTTAAGGGCTTTGGAGTAAGGAGGAGACGAGACCCAAATCCAGTTCCTATTTGGATAGAGATTCTTTTGGAGGTGGAGTTGAATATCTAGTCTGAAAGGAGTTAGACTGGGCATTTATTGGGCTTGGGAGGATTGTGTGCGATGATATGCATGCATCCCCCTGCTGTAATTAAACAAGGCTGTATTTGGACAAGTGACTTTTCAAGACCTGAACAGCTCTGTCAATCCCCAGAGCATGGAGAAAGGTCCTGAGCTGGGACATCCGTGGCCAATTAGATTAGTGGGAACCTGTGAGGTCTTCAAACAATAGGCTCTCAGAGGATCTGCAATAACACAAACATGGCCCCTGACACACAACTCCAGCACTTCAAAACACCATCATGGGTCTAAGCTAAATGGTTAAAGACACAGATTACCAAACACAAATGAATTACACTGGACTCAGACTGAGAAAGTTCAGGGGCATTTTGACTCAAGAAATTCTATGTAGTCTATTAGAGATCTTATCATACAGACCAAAATCACAATTAGTGACTTTTATTAGCCTACAAACTGCATGCACAGGTATAAAAGTAGTATTAGTCTTTCAATTAGTACCGAACCCTATTAACGCCATCTCACGACTAACGACATCTCCAACTATGACATAAAAAAGCAAAAAAACTACTAAAAAAAACTTCAGAAAGAAGATTCAGCCTCGATTGTTTACAGCCAAATTGTTCCCTAAAATGAACTGAGAAGTACTACAGGTTTGAGAGAGACAAGAAGAGAAGCACAGACAGAAAAAGACTAAATGAGACATCAAGTTCAGGTAAAAACGAGCCGACATTCAGCTAAGCTACGTAAAGTTTGAGCAAGCATTAGAAGGTGGAGGGAAATTGGAGCACTGGGTCTGGGTCAAAGGTTCAGCCTTAACCTCGGGGGCTGACGGATCTAAGCGCTGTTACTGGCTTGACTCCATGCATGGCTAATGTGGTACACTGTCCCTTTAATTAGGGCTGACCTCCTAGCGAGTCAGCAGCAGTTTAAGGCATTTCAACATAGAGAACCCCATGATTTGCGAAGGTTAGGGGATCAAGTGAAAATTCCAGGCAATTTGCTAATTACCACAGCGTACACTCAGTAACAGATCTATGAGGGAACTGTAAAAGTTTGTTGGACCGGGAGAAGAATGGAAACACAACACTGAACAGCAGTGAATCAGCAGCTCCGGCTTGCACATCAGTTTTATGAAGGAAAACACTGCAACTGACAAATTTTCCAATAATTTGGGCAGCCACCATTAAGCTAACACTGTAGCTCTGTTAACACTCATCCGCTGGGATTTTGGAGAGTAAAACACAAGTTTAAACATGCACAGATGCTATGGAAAAGTGTCACGGGAGTTTTGTGAGAACGTATTTGGTCACGCTGGCTTTATGAAACTACTATTAACAACTTTCATTTAGCTGAGGGGGAAATGTTCAGAAATTGCATAATGTTATCTAAACTCTCTACCAGCTCACTTGATCTTGTTCCAGATATGGTCAAGTGTTTTTGCCTACAAACTAGCAGAACCATTTCACCTTATGTGGATCAATAATGATGTTCTTGATGCAGTATTTCCATGGCTGAGTGGCAATTATGTTTGAAATCTTTACGTGTCTGCAAGCCATTGGCTGTTGGCAAGGAGACACTTTAAAATCTACACGTGTCTACATGTTATACTGTTGGACAATCAAACCAAGAAAGGTGCACATTTTCTTAAACAGCTGCTGAATAAAGGAATACATCTTTAATTTAAAAAATAAAATCTTTTCAGCAGCAAATGACATGTTCGGTTGGACTTAAAATGTGTCAAACCAAACTTAAGCCTTTGTTCTCTTCACTCACACACCCATCTGTTGCAGCATTTTTGTCAGGGGCAATCTGTTCTTGATTTTAGTTTCCTGATACATATAAAATACACAATGTTGAACAAGAGAGTTGCATTGGAGTCAAAATGGAGCCCCTGAGCCCCTGATGATAGGGCACCAACTCCTGATGTGGAGCTGCAGAGGCTGCCTGTGTTTGTCTGTCGTACACTCTGGAACATGTGGTTTCAGTTACTGAATGTTTTACTGCTCAACAATGTTTCTGCCTTGGAGCTCGGCACACTGCATAAAGACTACTTTGTCCCCTGATGCCCACACGGGAAGAGCCTGCCTCATTGCACACACACACACACACACACACGCACACACACACACACACACACAGATATATGCCGGTGATGATGACATCAGCAAGCACCACAGAGCCCATTTCGATAAAGGTGTTATTTTCCCCCAAAAGAAAGCTAAATGTGCACTGGCATACTGCACCCCGTCTTAAAAAGCACAACAAAAAGTGAAAATTAATATTTTCACTACTGTCCGTTTCCATTGTGCTGTTATCTAGGTTTGATTTTTCAGCACTTCTGCTACACACTGCTGCACAACTTTTCCTAAAACAGCACATGGAACCAAAAAAAATCCACTTTTATAATGGATCACTGGATAAAAGCAAAACCAGACATGCCACAATGCCATGTGCACAGTGCTAACCAATAAAGATCAAGCACACTGTGTAGTATATTTAATAAAAATAACAATGGAACAAGTGGACTCACATATGTCCGTATGAACGCAAATAAAACTGCAATACTGAACTGTAAATTACTGAATTGTAACAATGAGATCTCATCGGCCTATAATCCTGTTTGGAAAAAGTTGAGGGGGTGACAAGTGAACACATTTAATGTCACGAACACGACTTCACACCTGCAGCTCTTTTCATTCACAGTGGTCTTTTACAACAAGAAAATGTGATTGTGATCTCATGGCCCTATTTGAAGGAGGTGATTAGCACACCCAGGAGTGCAAAGTGAAAGGCTATGGGCAAGATGGAGGACGTCTGGCATGAAGTCACTGTGGCTGTCACTTGGCACACTTAAATCATGTTCTTCAGAACCAAAGTGGTGCTAAACGCTGCTCATATGCATTGTCAGACCCGGTGCTGAGGGGCCACTTAACAGCTTCTAACCTGTGCTATGTTTAAACTCCATTTCCCAGCAGCAGAACCTGCCCTGGCCAGCAAAGCCCTGACTAATACCAGGGTGGCATACAGCAACACTTAATAAATATCACCATATTTTTTCATTTTTTGAACATTACCCTGTCTGCTAAGCTAAGCCGTCAGCTGTCACTTTATTTAGAAACTGTTACTACACCGGGATTTGAAAGATTAATTCAAACATACAAGCAATTTTGCAAATGCAGTTGTAAAGAGAGCAGCCAGCGCAAGATGAAATGACTGCATCAGATTCATTGCATATAAAGTCAGTTCAACTGTGCCTGAACTTGAAAGGTGCATGCATTGGCCAAATGGCTACCCTCACAGTTCATCTCAGCATCTATCCCAAAATATTTTGCCCACACCCTGAGGCCAACAACATGTGCAGTATTCAGTAGCCTTCTAACCCCGGAGATGGTAACAGATGGTTGAGGGTCAAAGCTGAATCTGAGTGAGCCATCGAGGAATTCTACAGAGTGCCAAAAACATCTCATCGCAGCACAAAAGAGGCTGAAAGGTTACATTTGTTCAACATTACTGCTTGTTGGGTTCAGCACATGGACTGAAACCTCACACATGCTGGGGTCTGAGGATCAGACAGACACTGCTGCGACACAGACGGTTTCTTGACAAAAAGAATCTGTTCAATGACACAGATTTTTGTTTGATTTATTGTAACACTGACATTATCACTCAGTCTGTACTGTATTTTAAATGTGTCTATATGTCATGAAAAAGGAACTCTCAGCTTGGCTGACACAAGCTTTTTATTCAACAATGTAACTATAAGATGTACAAGTGTAAATAAAAATCAGGAAATATTATGTCCCTTGTTTAACCATTCTAAACGCTGTGCCAAACGCAGGTTTTTAGTTTTGATAAACTTGGCTGTCCATTATATCACAGACAAATGACTGATACATGCTAATAAATAAATAAAAGAACAGCTGCAGCAACACTGTAATCCAATCTCTGCTTACTCCAAGTTCAAATTAGTGATGTACTTCTCATTCTGATAACACAATGGCAAAGCTGTCTTTTTTCCATGTTTTAAAAGGGCTAAAAAACAGTAATATGTGGCCATCTTGTGGCAAAAGAAAACACAGCCCACCATTTAACTCTAAGTGCTTGATGTCACTTTTTGATCTTCATAATTTAATGGAAAAATATATGAATATTTACTAAGGGGTATCCAATGTAAAATATCAACAAGAGGCCTGCTTTTACCTGTCTTGTAAAACTCTGTTACGCTGGTATCTCCTCAGAACAGTCTCCTTCATGAAATTCCACATAGTGTAACCTGGACAGAAATAAAACAAAATTAGAACCTGAAAGCTGTTGCTTGCATTATTTTTCACCGTTTAGTGACAAAATGCTTCGTTGAACTCTCAACTAAAATCTTAAGTTTAATTTTCAGCAAGTACACCTGAACACCATTCAGGATAACAACATGAAACACTCCAAAAAGTACAGTAATTTAAAAAATAAAAATAAACAGTAAAAACAAAAAAACAAAAAAACATCACATTAGACTGCTTGTCAAGTTAATTCCCTGTATGCAGTTCAGGCTTTGCTACTTGTCTTGCATGTTTGAAAACCTTCACATATCAATGTTCTGATTTCAAATTATTTATTACTGCAGACAAAAAACACAGCAAATTGTCAATAAATCAAATATGACCCATCTTAGTTCAAGCGTCTACTGCTAAATAGTAATAAACACAACAACAATAATTATAATAACAATTTTGAAACATGACAAAAGAGCTATGATGACTTGTTTTCTTGTGTTAATGACAATTAATATGCAAATTAGCCCCTAGAGCAAAAATACAGGCCCTGTGGTTCTCTCTCAATAATTACTGTGGAACATCATGGTTACAAATGAGGTCACTCCTGCTAGAAGACAAGACAGTAATTGGGGTTTTGACTAAAGAGTCTGTAAAAGAGAAAAATAGTATTGCAAAGTGGGAATAATAGCAGTTTCTGTTAGTTTTTACACAACGATTCTCAGGGGAGGAGGTTCCAAAATGGTTAAAGAAACTTACACATTATACATTTGGTATAGAGTAGCACCTTTTTACCCATCTCTGTATGCATGTATTTGCCAGAGTATCCACTGTGGGTTCTACTACTTTACAAACTGCTAAAAGGTCTAGCTCAGGTCTAGTGGAATATTTTCTTTTCATTAAAATTCTTCAACCAATGCTTTACATTGTGGCCTAAATCTATATTTCTGTGCATCTGTTCATTTGCAAAATAATAACATCAGATTCAAAAACATACTTCAGTTAGATGAGTGAAACAAAAAAAAATTAGGCTTGATGTCATGCATAACTTCGCTATAAACTGAGAAAACCTACATCATCACAGATTAGGTTTCATTTCTACATTTAAAATAATAACATATTTTGTCAGAAGAAAAGACTTACTTCAGAAAAGCCCTGGAATCTTAAACCACATTGCATCTCCACTATGTCTTGAAATCCTTTGCTCACTGATAGTGGGTGATGGTAAAAAAAAAAAAAATAGCAAACTAAAAAATGTTATATATTAAGTCTGAATAGACGATCAACAAATTTTGGTATTATGAACAGAGGTCACAATGACAGAAGAGAAATTCAGACAATTATTCAAAATTCCTCAAAGCACAGTTCAGAATTCTAGAGATTCTTTTTGTAATGTTCGTTATACTTACAAAATAACTGAAGCTTTGGTAGTTCCCACTTCATCTCGGTTGAATGCTGCAGCAGAAGCACGCTGGATCGACAATCCGGAGGTAAGTGGAATTAAAAACTGCCGTCACAACTATTGTGAAGAGTTGAAAAAACAATTTCTAACATTAGATTACACACACAATCATCTACATATCCAAATACACTTCCAACAGCATTAATTCAACCTCTGTGCATTCAACTGTACCTCTGGCAGGACAAAAGTTGCCTTTTAGACAAACTTAAATATAAACACTTCAACGCTATGTCAATGAGTGGTTCAAGAAAGTTGTAATTAAGTCCTGTCAAGCAGGAGAAAAGCCGCTGAGCAGCAAGTGTTTTTGAGCAGGCTTACAGCTGAGATGCCATTTAGATGGTGGCTTGTTTACTTTGATCGTTGCTGAAGAGTATGGAGCAGATAGCATGTTAGGGGAAAAACACACGTATAATAAAATAAAATGATACATATCCACCAATTTCAGGAAACAAGATAACAGGGTTCATTTAATGAATATTGTTCTTCACTGACAGTGAGGTCATCTAAAATTTTGTTATAGGAAAATCTAAATCATGTTTTTGACACAATGCATTTCTTGATTAATTTACTGCAAATTATTGTACATTAACATCAACATTTAATGGGGCACACCTGAACACAAGAGGTTTTTTTTCTAATGCACACATTTCTTGGTCACGTGAAACTGTCAAGCATTTCAAATTAGCAAGGTGTTGTGATAACACGCTTGAAGGGCTGCTGTACGTTTTATAAGCCACTAGATGTCATCCTTTATGCTGCATTTCAAGCCCTAGCTTCTGTCCTCTAGAAAACTGAATGACATCTGACCACCTTCATGGTCATTTTCAGTTTTGATTCTCAAAGATCTGATGTCTCCAGCAACAGAAGAGCACACATGGGAGACAAAACTAAAAAAAAAAAAAAAAAAAAAAAAAAAAAAGATTGCACCACATCTGTAACTGAACAGTAAAAGCTATTTTTGCCTCTTCGGGCTGAGTTTGTATTGAAAAGCAACCAACATGAGTCACTACTTGTTAAAGCTACAACGATTAAAATGTGGATGCTAAAAGTGAGTGTTAAGATCATTATTATAACAGACAATGAGTGAGAGGATATAATATTCAAAACTTTTTAGGGGCGCAGGCAAGCAAAACACCAAAGACGTGTGCATTTCGATGAGTGCGACAACTGTTGCACGACAAAGATCTGTGCCATTTCCCCAGAAGTAGACGGTTAATAAAAATAAATAAACACAGCTACTAGACATGCACATTACACAGAAAGTATAAGGTTCCACACCAGCAGTGAATCCAGTAGTTGTAGACATTGCAATCAGCAGGACAAAAAAACTGTGGAGGTATGTCACCATCTGCAGCTCAATTACAGCACTGCAGGGCAGAGCCTTTCTCTACTGTTCAGCAGCAAAATAACAGAGAAATAACTGGACATCATAAGACCACACATAGATTAGCAAAGATAGCAAGACAGTCTGATGTACCTGCAGCAAACAGCAAAAAAAAGGATGGTATCAAGCATACTCCAGGAACACAGCATTTATTAAGAAGTTCCACAATTGGATGTAGAACCACCCTGACCAGGCAAAAACAATACGAGACAAATACTGAAACATTTAGACACTACAACAGCAAATCTTAGCGATTAAGTCCTTGTTTTCTGAAACCAATGGGGCCAGATAAATCTAACGGTATTGATTAATCTCTTTATGCAAAGGATAATTATTATGTACAGGTTGCTTATACTTATGATCTCCACTATGTGGGACTGTAGTTTTAGCTCAAGAAAGAGGTAATCTGCAATGTGCTAATGAGCGATAATAATAAAGTTGAGCTGCTGAATCCAAAGTTGTGGTGATCTGGTGATTAAACTCCGTTTAACAAGTTAGGATGAAACACTAATAATTGATTATATCTGTCACTGTGGATACAAACACATGTATGGTGAAAACATAAAGAGGTTGCTGATTTCTTTTTTAAAAAAGAAGTGAATAACCATGTAGAGAAAGTCGAAGCTAATACATACTGAAATAAACAAAACAATAAATTCTATTCAGCATACTCAATTCTATACTAGGCAAATTTTAAGTCGTGTAATAAGTTGATTTGTATGATTAGAAACGGTAGCAACTGCATTGTTGGTGAGCAAATATCTAAAGGGACAGTCATAGTGAAAACGTGTTAACACAATCAACCAACTCCTGGGGTCCGTTTCACAAAGCAGGTTTAGTGAAAACTCTGAGTTTGTTAACCCTGAAATGAGGGAAACTCAGAGTTTTCTGTTTCACAAAGGGAGGTAACTCAAACCCGAGACAGAGGAGTAACTCTAGCCTGTTTCACAAAGAGGGGTAACTTAAACTCTCGGTCAGTTACCGTAGTAACAGACTCTCTGACTCTAACCTGGTTGGGACCAGGTTTTTCTCAGTTTCTCTCTGTCTCCGCCCTCTTTCAGCCACACGCCATTTCATTTCCTCATTCATTCAGTCAGCTGGCGAGTTTTGGCGAAGTCTAGTTCTGCCGTGTGTCAAAATGACGTCCTTTTATTAACAATCCAGTGGATGAAGGAGCAGCATTACTGCACAGAGAATTAAATATTCGTCAGGAGATTGTTATCAGACCGCGCATAGATGTTCTCGCATTTCTCGACAAGTATCTTTTAGAGCGGTACCGTTTCACGTCACAGTCCATAATCTACATCCAAACTCATCCGTCCTTACATTTACAACATGACCAACCGCAGTCATGCTCTCACATCCCAGCAGATATTGTGTGTTGTGCTGCGGTTCCTTGCAAATGGGAGTTTTTTATATAATGTCAGAGATGCAGAGCACTTCAGTAAGACAACTGTATGCAGGACGGTCAGAAATGTGTGTCTGGATCTGAAACGACTTTTACCATCTTTGTGGTTTTCCCTGGACATAAACCTGTCAGAGCCATCAAGGCTCTCTCTCTCTCTCTCTGTGTCTATATATATATATATATATATATATATATATATATATATATATATATATATATATATATATATATATATATATATATAGTTGGCTGAGTAGAAGTCTGTCAGTTTAAATAGGCTTAATTATTTAACAGAACATGATATGGATGCAGACATTTAGGCTACGTGTGGGATAAAACCACTGCACAGTCAAACAGCCACTTAATATTTAGGCTACTTTACAATGTAAAACATGATCAAAATGAGGTAGCTCCATGAGATTATGCCGACTTCTTACCTGTTTTAAAAATGTTTTTATATTTCATCTTAAGCTCCTGCCACATGCGCTTCTCCCCTGCAGGATTGCACCTAAATGAAATAACTTAATAGTCTACTATTTAAACAGTTTTCTCTGTAATATTATTGTGATTTACACTTACGCATTGACCCGGGCAGGAATGTTCTCCCACACCGTCTCCCTCTCTTTTGCAGCTGAAGCGGGGCTGCACTTCTTTCTAAAAACGTGTTCAAACTCGCTATATAAGCGCATTAAGATTTCCAATTCAAACGGTGAAGTCCTCCGCTTCCCCGTTGCCATGGTGACTCGTCGAATCGGCGCTCCATTGATACTGGCTTTTCAGAGTTGTGGTGCACGCGCTTAACTCCGGGTGAAACTACTCCGAGTTGATTAAACCAACTCAAATCAGCCGTTGTGAAACCGGAAACTCAGAGTTTTCTATCTCAGAGTAGATCAACTCAGAGTTCAGGGTTAAACTCAGAGTTTGTTGAATCTGCTTCGTGAAACGGACCCCAGTTAAACAAGTGCACCCTTGAGCCATGATCATTCAGAAAACCAAAGCATAGCTGATACTGTTAACAAAACGGGAGGTTAATTAATCTAACTTTATAAAACTCATCTGTAACGCTACATGTCCAGTCTTCTTGTGTTGTATGTAAATGTGCCCTCATTTACTCAGCAAAACTCTGGGAACTTGCAATGGTTTGGTTGTCTTTGTTTACAAACTAAATTACACAACAACTGAAGGAAAACTGGATTCATCTGTAACGGGAATAATCGTTAGGTAGGTTAGATTAACCCGAAACCATCCGAATATGAAGCTCTCACTCTGGAGCCGTGGAGTTTGGCAGGAAAAAGCTGGTTTTCTTCTTTACAGAGAGCAGCAGCCGATAGATTTACATCAGGTGCAGAGAATTCTAACAAAGTTCACGTCGTTTCTGTCTTAAAACATCAGTCAGGCGCTCGTTTGGATAATAAAGCAGGATTTGCTTGCTGTTCTATTTCTCCCGGTTCTCTCTGAGCATTCATTTCAATTTAGCTTCGAGGCTAGCCGAGAGCTAGCATGGATTAGCTTCAGAGATGCTATTGTGATTTAGCACATGGAACATCATTTTAACTGGGAATTAGTCAGCGTTGAATCTTCTTTAAATGTTCCTGCCATTTGGTTAGCTTAATGGGACCTATTTATTTATTTCACAAGCGGAGAAGCTGTTTTAGCAGTAGCATTAGCTTAGTCACTTCCATACAAAATCAACAGAAACATCATATTTAAGATGAGAAACGTGTCATTTCCCTAAAAACCAAACTTCTGACTCGTTAATTTGCCTTCCAATGTGAATAAAAGAGTCTACGGTGTAGTTTCAGCTAGCTAACTATTCAGTTTATTGGTGCTTAAACGCCAAACGGTGAATAAACAAACCTGCCGCACGTGAACTTGTCCTAGGTGAACCAACATGGCGACCGTTTCTTCTTCGCTTTTTTTTTCTTATTCGTCTGTTTCTCTACAACAGTGACAGCAGCTTAGTGGTAAAACGGGCACAGTGGACACGACTGAAATTACAAGTAGTTTAGTTCCTCAAACATTAATGATGAAGTCTTTACGATGATTTTGATCAATGGTGAGTCACAAATGTTTCTCTCAGTACGAGAGGAAGACAACCATTAAGCATGAACTGTTTATTAAAGCAGACTGACGTTGTGCCCTTTAATGGTGCATTCATGTGCATCTCGTAAACTGAGACATCTGCACAGGGATGGAAGATTTTTTTAAAGCCAAATTATAAATTTTTTCCTTAATTTTCCTTTGTCAGAATACGTATTGGTCATTATATTCATGATCCTTCACTGCAGCATTTGCCTTTATGATGATTTTCAAGTCGTTTTACAACAACATTTTAAAAATATGATTTAATTATAAATTTATATTCAATAATCATGCATTGCTATGAATGCAGATTTTTAAAACTCTCAGCAAACTCCTCCATATACGAGTCCAGTATTTCCCCAGGTACCTCTGTGATGATTTCCAACCTGTTTGACATTTTGTAATTAATTTAATACTAAAGTCCTGCCCAATAGGCATGCATTACTTTTTGAACTCAAAATAAAAGTCAGATCAAATTGTGATAAACAGTCTCCACTATATTCTTGTTAAATATGTCTAGAAGTACCTGTATAATGAAGTTTTTTTTGACTGTAGCATTTTACTAATTATTTAATACTGAAGCCATACCCAATATGCATGCTTTTTAAAACGGATTTTTGTAGCCTCTAATTTGAACCAAAACATTGAGAAGACCACACAGGGAAGTGTAATGTTGGTGCCTTGTAAGTTGGCATTTAATCAAAAGTCACCTTTCTCTCAGGCACAGCAACTTGAGGATTTTATTTAGCTATTGTGTGCTGTTATCTATATCAAACTTTCTCTGTATGCATTTCAGGGTTGCACTGGCAGGGTAAACTGAGCGGAGGCAGGAAGAGGAACTGTAGCCAATGTTTCACCCATTCTATCCCCTTTGTGTGAGTTGTTATCAGTTGTGCACAGGTGAGAAAGACGTATTGTATTCATGTTTACGCAGATACAGCTGCTGTTGCCAGATTTTAAAAGCTTAATGGCTTGTTAAGTTCAGTTCAGTTATAAAAGAGCCCACTGCAAGGTGGCAAAAAGTAATGGCTTCTTCTTCTGCCACATTTGGTTGTGAAATATCTGCTCAAATTATTTCTTTTCTGAGATGAACTGAGTTTTAAGGTCATCTGCTTTTGGTTCTCATGAAGGTCAAACATGGATTCAACATCAGATTCATTTCTCTGATATGTGGAGTGTTTTTTTCCTTCTTTTTACCACTTCAGAGATTATCAGAGCTGAAGCCTGCTGCAGCATTTCAAGTCCAAGTATGTGGACATTCACATAAAAATCAACCAAAATCCAGTGAATTTTGGTTGATTTTTATGTGAATGTTCTTAAAGAAAATATGAAAAGTTTTACTGATATATATGGAATCACTTTAGCTATTTTAGGATTTTTTTGGAAGATTTTTACTCATTTTTTGAAAAGATTTACAAGAATTTTCTTGCCAAATTTGGGGGATGATTTTAAATTAAACTTTTAAGGGAAACTGTGAAGGAATTATCGGAATTTTCTGCCTGAAGTTTTTGCAAATTTTCAGAAATTTGGGGAATTTTTTTTCTGAATTTTTGGATTTTTTTCAGACAAAGAAACAGTATTTTTTGGGTGCCCGTAAGTGAGGACAACAGGAGGGTCAAGCAGTATCAGAGTAAACTAGACTTCTGCATTTCCTCCTGGTTTTACAAAATCTATCCCATGACAGGAGATTTTATCCAAACACTGGGTTTTTCGCCGATCAGATGACGTTATGCAATGAGTTAGATGGTGTCTGAATCCTGCATGAAGTCATCCGTGAATCAGTGTTTGTCATGGAAGGGACTAGAATATGAGGAGGGCTGCATCTTTTTAAATTCTGGTGTTTTTTTTATTCCCTTTAAATCTTTAATACCATTTTGATGACTGAGAAAGAAAACATAGAAGACGGTGTATTGACTTTGCCTTTTTTTATTTTATGGTGCAACTAACAACTACGTACGCCGAAGAGCAATCTGCATCTTAGTGGATGGTCATCACCTGGAAAAAAGAAAAGTATTAAGAGAATATTGTAAACTGCTCTGGTACAAGGCATGAGAGCATCTGTCTGCAGATCCTACTCACAATTCCACTTTGAACATTTCTGAGGTACAGAGTAGTTGAAATTCAAAATAGAATTAGGACAGATAGACTACAGTGTTTCATAATATTGTAAGGATTATGTTTAGAAATTTGTGTACAATCATTTATCTTCAACAAAGTTAGAAATGGAATTTTTAAATAGAATAGAATTGAATAGAATAGAAATACTTTATTGATCCCCAAGGGGAAATTATGCTATGGTCTTTTTTGTTCTGTGCTTTGTCTATTAATCTGCTCAATCTCCAGGGAAGTAAGAACTTTATTGCAGTCAGCTTGAGCCAAAAATAAGCAAAAAGGGTATCTTGTGTATCATGCATTTTTTTGGACAAATATTTACAATGAAATTAATTTCCACTTACATTGTTGATCCAGGAAATGTAGGCGCTGACTCTGGTGAAGACAGAGGGCTTCTTGTAGTAGTTGCAACCCAGGCTGGAGCCGAAGCTCACCACTCCGTGGACGTCCCAGGAACCATCAGTGTTACGACAGTTCAGGGGGCCGCCAGAATCTCCCTAAGGACAGAAGAGATGAATGCGATACTCGGTAAAACTGAACAGAAAAATGCAAACATCTTTATAAAACAAAGTTCATACAACCAAATTGCAATGACACAACATGGAGATATGTTTAAGCTCAAGGCTGGCTTTTATTTTGTTGGAACTGGAATGAAAAGTGGCACAAGTTTGGTATATAAAGTTAATGTGACTCACGTTGCAGCTAGCCAGCTCTCCATCTCCTCCAGCACAGATCATGTTGTTGGTGACCAGACTGCCCCACCAGTCATACCTGGTGCAGGTAGAGTGGCCGACAACGGGCAGAAGGGCCTGCTGCAGGACGTCAGCAATGGGACCTCCGGCTTTGAAAGAGAACACAAAACACTCAGATTCGGCACTGAAGTCAAAGCCGTCATATTAGTGGCTGGGTCAGTTCATAAACTAGGTCCAGAAGGCACAATTTCAGTTCAGACACAGGTAAAAACAGAAATAGTAAAATGGTTGTAAAGGATCAACATATCTTTCTGGCAGAGTTTCCATCTGTTTAACACAGTCAATTTGGAAAACTGCTGAGAAAAACTACACCTGTGGTAGCACCAGTTCCACAGGAGCATTGATTACACACACAAAAATAGGATGAGGAGATTATTCCAGCAGCCTTTACAGGTACTTGAAATCATTTTAACAGGTCTTTCTTGAGAATGAGACCTCATGTCTCAATGACATTACTTGTATAAATAAAGGTTAAATAAAAAACTAAGTATTTAGCTAAAAGAACTTACTCCAGAGACGTCCCCAGCCGGTGACGTAGCAGGGGGCACCATCAGGCAGGATTTCACCAGAATTGGGAAGACAGGCAGGCATGATGGAGTCGGTGAATTTGACAGGAGTTGACAGCTTGATCAGGGCGATGTCATTACTGCAGTTTGAATAGAAACGGCACAATGGAAAACAGAGTGAGCGCTATCAAACATGCTTAAAACAGTGACAGCAGCAAATTCAGGCCACTACATATTGTGAGGTTATATATTATGGCCCACCGGATTCTGTAGGAGTCCCAGTCCTCATGGACAATGATCTTCTCAGGGGTGATGGCGATGGAACCAGATTCATTGTTGGTGTCCAGACTGTGCTTTCCCAGGTAGACCCTGTAGGTGTAACTGCTGCTTGGCCACAAAAAGCAAAGAAACAAACATCTAAGTCACTTAGAACTAATAAGATGTTACACTTAACTCTATTTGAACACAGTTGTATCAAAGTAGGACCAAAACAATTATCTCTGCTACCATTATATTAGTATTGGATGGCTACTGCATCCATTAAGTGTTCATTCAACTCTGAAAGTCACTAAATCAGCATTTTCTACATGGTGAAAACAGAATTTGATTACCAATTATTAATATTCTAATATCTATTCAGGGCTGGACAGTGGCTCAGTGATTAGCACCATCGCCTTGCAGCTAGTCTCCCGTCCCGGCGTGAGCCTGGGAGCATTCTGGATGTACTCCGGTTTCCTCCCACAGTCCAAAAACATGCTGAGGTTAATTGGTAACTCTAAATTGCCTGCAAGTGTGAATATGAGTGTTACTGTTTGTCTCTATGTGGAGCCCTGTGATAGACTGGTGACCTGTCCAGTCAGCTGGGACAGTCTCCAGTCCCCACCCCTAATGAGGATTAAGCAGTATACAGATAATGGATGGCTGGATGTCTATTCAAAAGCTTTTAAAAAATATTTCACTGATTAAATTAAGAATTGTAACAGTAGCCACAGCTCATTTAAATCAGCTTAATTTTACAGGCTGATTTACATTGTTGTTGTTCTAATTCTGTGTATTGTACTTAATAGGGTGGTCAAGTTCAAGTACAATTGCAACTTCATTATTTTTCCCACCATACTGTCTCTTTAACCCTCCTGATGTCTTCATTTACGGGAACCAAAAAATATTGTTTCCTTGTCTGAAAAAAATCCAAAAATTCTGCAAAAAATTTCCCCAAATTTCTGAAAATTTGCAAAACCTTCAGGAAGAGAATTCCAATAATTCCTTAAAAGCTTTCCTTAAAATTTTTATTTAAAAAGAAATCCCCCAAATTTGGCAAGAAAATTCTTGTGAATATTTTCAAAAAATGAGTAAAAATCTTCCAAAAAAATCCTAAAAATATCTAAAGTGATTCCATTTATATCAGTAAAACTTCTAATATTTTCTTGAAGAATATTCACATAAAAATAGAACAAAATCCAGTGAAATTCACTGCATTTTGGTAGATTTTTTTTGAATGTTCTTAAGAAACATTTTTAACATTTCTTTTTTCCACCAAAAAATGTTCAAAGATTTCCCTAAAATGTTGAAAATGTGGACATCAGAAGTTTCACTGTGAATTTTTCCTTTTTCTCCACATTTTCAAACTTTAAACTAGGTCAATTTTGACCCACAGGACACGAGGGTTAAGCCCACTTGAAGTAGTATCCAGTCTATGATATGTCTAGCATGTCTTTGTCCTCTGTGTACTCACACCTAATTTCTGCTTAAATTTTAAGTCCTACCCGATGCAGTGAGCGGCAGTCAGGACCCACTGACTGGAGATCAGAGTGGCACCACATGTGTGGTAGAAGTTGGAGCCGCTCTTGTACTGCAGAGAGGCCTGAGGAGAACAAACAATGACAGCACACCAGTGTTTTACCATCCCAGGAAGACACTGAAGTTTAAAGAGAAGTTTTGACAGAAGCATACCTGCCAGGGCCAGCTGTTCTGACGGACGTCGTCTCCACCAACCACTCTGCTGACGATGGGGGGGAAGGTGGGGAGGCCGCACCCGTAGGCTGGGAGACAACAGAAAGCATTTATGCTGATGTCGTGACACTAGCGGTAAAATTAAACTCTCAGGTTTGTCTCAAAATTTTGCAGGAACATTTCTAGACGGAGAAGTGTCATTATCTTACCGCCAGCAACAAACAAAGCCAAGATCACGAACTTCATGGTGACTGTCTTCTGCAGAAGCTCAGTGACTTGCTTCTCCTTATATAGTGCTTTAGCAGGTGCATTTACAACAGCGTTACTCAGCGCTTCAACAGAGTCAGGTAAAGTTGGACGGAAAAATAAATCAACCTTGGAGATAAGTAAACACATGCAAAACACACTTTATCTCTACACTTCTACCCCTGTGTGAACCACACAGATGCCTCCTGAGCTGGTCGGGTCTTTTCACTTTACAGTGAGAGAAGATGAGAAGTTAAAGAGAAAGAAATATGAGTATTTTCCTATTTTATATGTGCAACCATACAATATTCTCTTCAACCCAAACTACAGTTTTGGTTTGGTACAAAATAAAGTGTGCACACCAAAATATTTTTCGAAATTCTTCTAAACATGTTACACCCTATAAAGTCAAGAAATGTATTTTAGTCACAAATTGTAACATTTTAGCTTAATTAACATGATTGTCATAAGAGAATCTTAGTATGTTTGTGTTATTTATATTCTTGCAAGACTGGGAATTGATAGAAATAAATATTTTAGTAAACCACAGTTTTTATGGCTCATAACACAGGTTCTGTAGTTGTAGTACAGTAGCATGTCTTGGTTTAGCAGCAATGGAAAGCATTCATTTTTGTTGCATTGTACTTTAAAATCAAAACAAAATGTTGGCATTTATGAAAAAACATTAACATTGTATATCCAATTGTGACTGCATTATTTTTGATTAAATGGAAAAATGACAGTGGATAAATGCAAATGAATTGCACTTCATATAAACAAACATCTCCAGCATATTCTGCAAACTTCCTGAGCTGATCTATGTTTGTGTAGCATGACAAAGTAAGTGGAGTTTTCTGTATTCTTCTAATAACTGTGTATTGGTTAATTGCATTTAACTAATACAGTATATTCAGCTGTGCCATTGTGTGTTGAAATAGGAGTTGCTGAAGAAGGCATTATTTTTCGTTCAAAAGGTAATCAATGTTGGGATTGTTACATTCGATATGGAATAAATTTATTTGTCAAGATGACAAGACAAGATGAAGTTTGTGGTTCTCGGTCTGTTTGTTGCTGGTGGTAAGGATCTTTTTCTTGCTGAAAACATCACACAACAACACTTCAACAGCCACGTATCTTTGTTAAGTTGGTATTTTAGCCTTGTTACAAAGTGCTACAGATATACCTGTATAATCTAATTCGTGCCTTTGAATAATTTAGTAGATGTCCAACCTCACAGATGGTCCTGGCAGGTAAAAAACATGCAGTGAAAGCGTGGGACAAATTACAAAGAATAAAAAATATACACACTTTGAAAGTATGAAAGTAAGCGAAGCTCATTTCCAAGTGCTTTTAGAAAAGCAAGTCACTGTATTAGAATTTTCACTATAAAAATGAACATAAACTCAATAAATAAAAGAATACAAATGAATTAAGATTCAAATAAATAAACAGGCAAAAAAAATGTGTAGTTCCAGTGTAGTAACAAATTCCCCCAAATTTATTAATAACAATAATAATTGTATTTGTATAGCACCTTCAAGAACATTCACAAAGTGCTTTGACAGATAGAACATAAAAAAAGACAAAATGTACAGAATGGATAGCTAATTAAAAGCTGGTTAAAAGGACGACAAAGAGAGAAGCTGAAGACAAAATGAAAAATAGACAGATTAAGATCAGGAGGGTAGAAAGGGGGACTACAAGCAGTAAAAAATTTAAAAAGGATAAAAGGGCAGAGAGTGATAAAAGGAGGGAAAAAGAGAACTTTACTTGAAGGCCAGTCTATAAAACTGGGTTTTAAGAAGTGATTTAAAAGAGGTTACTGATTCAGCGAGCTTCATCTCCTCAGGCTGGTCATTCCAAAAGCCGAGGGAACCTGACAGAGAAGGCCCGGTCACCCTTGGATTTAAGCCTCAACTTCAACGATCAGGAGGGACTCGCCCAAGGATCTAAGGCTGCACGTAGGGACATATGGGGTAAACATGTAAATGAAGCAAGAAAAATTCCTGCACAGGAAACAATAAATCACAGTGAAGCCCGAGAACATCCTTAGATTTTGACAGTTAAACTTAGAAAGGTGGCAAAAGTTGAGATGCATTTAAATCATCAGGAGATTTGCAGGCATCCCATCAGGACATGCACACTGCAAACAGCCTAAAGAGCAACACCAATCCCTGAACAGAACATTCATTGTATGTTTATGCATGTTTCCAATTTCCTGCAGTACACCAGAGAGGGTAAATGGAAACACACCTGTGGAGATACTCTGATCTCCAACCAGTGGGTCCTCACTGCTGCTCACCGTATCTGACACACAACAGTGAATGACAGTGGATTAAAATGCTTGTTGAGCTGCATAAACTGAACCACAATTGGTTGATGATTGTGTTTTAAAGACCGCTGCAGATTTACACTGTATGAAATACACTGATCAGTCAAAAAAAAGCGCTGCACACTCCAACATTTTGCTGGATTGCCTTCAGCTTTGGCATTTATTGGCTGTGGCATCGTTTCGATAAGCTTCTGCAATGTCACAGCATTTATTTCTGTCCAGAGATGTATTCATTTTTCACCAAGATGTTGTACTGATGATGGGAGAGTCCCACCACTGCACAAAGTCTTCTCCAGAACATCCCAAAGATTCTCAGTGGGCCTGAGGTCTGCACTCTGTGGAGGATATCCATGTGTGAAAATGACATCTCATGCTCCCTGAACCACTCATTCTCACTGTGAGCCCCATGAATCCTGGCATCATCATCTTGGAACATGCCCATACCATCAGGGAAAAAAAACTCCATGGATGGAAAGACCTAGTCATTCAGTATATTCAGGTAGTCAGCTGACCTCATTCTTTGGGAACATAACATTGCTGAACCTGACCAACCCCAGATCATAACCCTAACCCCCACAGGTCTGTACAGTAGGCACTAGCCATGATGAGGGCATCACTTCATCCACCTCTTCTTCTTACCCTGATGCCCCCATCACTTTGGAACAGGGTAAATCTGGACTCATCAGACCACATTTGTTCCTCGGAGATGATGGTTCACCACTATCCTTCCAGGTTTTAATAATTCATTGGATGGTTCTTTACCTGATTTTTAGTAGTTTCAAAAATCTCCATAGTTGTTTTCTTTGCTTGATGCAGGCCAATAATTTGACTCTTCTGATACAGATTAACATCCTTTCCATGACCACAGGAAATGTCTTCCAACATGGTTGTTTAAGAAATAAGAAGCTACTCACTGCATCAGCTAGGGTTAACTAAGCTGCTGCAGCTGAAACTATTTATCTCTGCTGTAATTATCCAATGGAAGGTTCTTACCTATTTACTCAGTTAAATCCAGGTCCTCACACTCCTCTGCATTGGTTATGATCACATAGTAGTTTAAACCTGACACTTCTTCCTCACATTTTTAGCTGCATGATTGTGATGATTGACATGTCTGCCAATTATATATTTCTATCTGGTAGTGTGCAAGCAGGTCATGTACACTCCTGCTACCATAACTGATGTAGTTTGTGTGCTCAGTTCATCTGGTACATCATTTCTTTTCAACTTTTTTTTAAAAAAAGTTTGAGTGGGAATGTGTGCTTCACTGTCTCCACCTTAGCTGCGACTTTTACATGAATCACCACCACCTAACTACACTTAGTGCACCCGCAAAAACGGCAGGATGACTAAGTTAATTTGAATAATGTTAGACAACTGCTCTGTAACCCACATGTCCACTCTTTTGTGTTGTAAAATGTGCGACACCTTTCCGGGGAGTGATGGTTTGCCTTCAGACTAGCCGACAGCTAGCACAGATTAGCTCCAGAGATGCTACTGTGACTTACTGGCCGAGCTTAAAAGTACATCTTTTTCAAGTGTTTTTGTTATGTGACTGGCCTAATTTATTTCAGAAGTGGAGAAACTACTGTGGCATAGAATTCAGCAATATTAGCTTAAAGGTCAAATCCACATCAAGTCTGCCAACAAAAAAGCTCATTTTAGACGAGAAATATGCGTCATTTTTATCGTCAGCTGCCTGAAAACAACCGTTTAAATGCTTTCCGAATAAACGATTTAGCTTCAGCTAGCTAACAATTCAGTTTAGTGATGTTTAAAGGACAAACATCGAATAAACAAACCTGCCGGAGTTTAAATTTTCGGAGGTAGTTTCAGAGTTTCCAAGTTTAATAAGTCAAAGATGGCGACTGTTTCTTCTTGGTCTGTTTTTCTGAAACAGCGACTTTGCGGTAAAATGATTTAATGATGAAGACTTTGCACCCTTTTTTTTAGATGAATATTGGCTCATAAATTTCTCCCCGATACATTGAAGATTCAAATTTTGAAACAGGATGAGGATAAAATGACCAAATTGAAGCATAAACAGTTTGTTAAGGAAGACCCGTCATGGTGCATTCAGGTGCATCTCGTAAACTGAGAAACTTCTTTGGCATCAAAGAGAGGAAGTAAATTTTTTTCCCTCTAAAAAATGAAATAAAATGTGAAACGCTGTTATAAAAAATCTAATCAGCGGACTTAAATACTTCCCTGAGTAACTATGTGATATTTCCAACCTGTTTAAGTATTTGACGTTTTGTAATTAATACAATAATAAAGCTATACCCAATATGCATGCATTTGTATACATTCAGATTTTTAAAAGCTGTATAAAAATAGTTTTCAGCAAATTCCCCCATATACTTGATAAATGTCTCCCCATGTAACCCTGTGTTCATTTCTAACCTGTCTGACTATTAGACATTATAATTTGCATTGCTTTATATAGGCATAATTTTAGAACTCTTTTAACATCTAGTTGTTATGAGCAAGTCCACAGTGAGAAGAGGATGTGGTGGTTCAGTGAGTTACATGTTGAACTTTGGCTTTGGAAGCTGGTGTCTGAATCCTGCATGAAACCATAAATGAATGTTGACGTGAGGAGGGCTGCATCTTTTTAAATATTGTTGGTGTTTTTTCTTAAATCTTTAACACCACTTAGAAGTCTGATTTAGAAAACTCAGGAGACGTATTAACCCCTCCATTCTTTATTTCATGGTGCAACCTCAAACAATGTTCACCAAAGATGAATCCACATCTTAGTTTTTGGTCATCACCTGAAAAAAAAAAAACATTAAGAAGACATTTTAAGTTGGTTAATTTAACTATAGCATTTATGTGCAGCTCCAAATCACATTTCCACTCTCAGTATTCCTGAGCTACTGAGTTGGTGAAGTTCAAAGTAAAAAAAAAATTAGGGCAGGTAGACTACAGTATTTCATCATTTTTAGAATTCTATTTAGTAATTTCTCTACAATCATTGATTTTGCCAAACATAAAAATGCAATTCCTCCCTTTAAATATAACCATTTCTATGATTAGTGACAAGATGTTCTTTGCTTTGTCTGTAAATCTGGTGAACAATGGAGGCTCAATCTGCAGGCAAGGAAGAACTTTTACAGCAGTGTATCTTTAATTTTAGAATTCAATGTTTTTCCACTTACATTGTTGATCCAGGACATGTAGGCGCTGACTCTGGTGAAGACGGAGGGCAACTGCTCGTAGTTGCAGCCCAAACTTGAGCCAAAGCTCACCACTCCGTGGACGTCCCAGGAACCATCAGCGTTCTGACAGTTCAGGGGACCGCCAGAGTCTCCCTATGCACAAAGAAGACGAATGTGACATTTGGTGAAAAGTGGATCAGGAGATAGCTTTATAACATAAATGTCCATAGCACAAAAATGCAACGTTTAAGTGCCAGGCTGGGTTTTGTTTTGTTGGAACTGGATTGGAAAGTGGAACGTACTGAGGAGCAGAACAACAGTTTATTGCCAGGCACGTTCCAAAGCAACTCACAGAAGTCAAACAACTCACAGATATAAATTTGGTGGGAGATAATTTCTTTATACACTGTATAATGGCAATAAAGCATATTCTAATTCTAAAATTCTAGACCATTTAAGAAGACAGCAAATCTAAAACTTTCACCCAAATGGAACAATAAGTTGAATGTTTACGTCAAAATGACCACTCACTGCCCTTTTAGACACAACAGGAGGGAATCCTGAACATAACCAAACCCCTGGAGAAGAGGTGAAGGCATTCTTTACTGTGACCTCCTAACCTTTCTCTCCTTAACACCCAGAACTTTATATACACTAATGAACTGAACAGTTTTATATCCATAAGTTTCATCTGTATTCATTCATTCACTGTGTGTTGCTTGTTATCTCATTGTCTTATTTGTTTGTTTTATGTCGCAGCAGTTAATAAAAGTTTTATCATCAGTCCTACTGTGTATTTCTTTGTTTGGGACTGGTAACGAGTGCAAAATTTTAATCAGTAAGTCAGGTTGATATATTCAGTTAATGTGACTCACATTACAGCTAGCCACAAGTCCATCTCCTCCAGCACAGATCATGTCGTTGGTGACCACACTGCCCCACCAGTCGGACCTGGAGCAGGTGGAGTGGTCGACCACAGGGAGGAGGGCCTGCTGCAGGGTGTTGGAAAGAGGACCTCCAGCTTTAAAAGAAAACACAAGGCACTCACATTCAGCACTACGTCTAATTCATGGTTGAGTCGGTTCCTAGATTAGGTCCACGAGGTACAGATTAAATTCAGACAAAAATAAAGAAAGAAAATTGTTGGAAAAGATCAACATATCTTTCAGGCAGAGTTTCCATCTGTTTAAACACATAGTTAATTAGAATAGATAAAGTTCACAGTGTACTTCTGAAATAGCTGGGTAAATAATGACAAGTTAAAGTAAAAAAAAAATAAACAAACAAAAAAAAAACAGGTCGAATGTGAAGAGATCTTGATCGCATATTCAACCACTTGATCCCTTTTGAAATTAACCACTTCATTCCTTTTGTTATGTCATTGTCTTATTGTTTGTTTGTTTTATGTAGCATTAGTAGTAACATTTAGGTTGATGATTAACCTACTGAGTATTGAGTAACTCAGTCTCATCTATTCTGAAAACTGAAAGAGGACCTGGTAAGAAAAACTATATCTCTGAGGCAGTGTTAGCACGAATTTCATAATAAAGTTGTTTATACATTAAAGATATGACATCAGATTACTTTGGCAGCATTCATACGTAGTGGATCAGTTTATTTAGCTAAAAGAACTTACTCCACATCCGTCCCCAGCCAGTGACGTAGCAGGGCGTATCATGAGGCAGGATTTCACCAGAATTGGGAAGACAGGCAGGCATGATTGTGTTGGAGAATTTGACGGGAGTTGACAGCTTGATCAGGGCGATGTCATTACTGGAGTTTGAATAGAAACGGCACATAGAGAAAGAGAGTGCTGGTGAGCATTAATAACATGAGTAATGTGTACAGCAGCACCTCATTGTATATTGTGCGTTACGTATTATGGCCCACCGGATCTTTTTGGAGTCATAGTCTTCGTGGATGATGATTTTCTCAGGGCTGACAGCGATGGAACCATCCTCATTCAACTTTATGTTGTGTTTTCCCAGGTAGACCCTGTAGGTGCGACTGCTGCTTGGCACAAAAAGTAGAGAAACAAACATCCAAGTCACTTAGAACGAATAAAGTGTCACACTTAACTCTATTAGAAAACTAGTTTCAAAACAATTATCTCTGCTACCATTACATTAGTAGGGGACAGCTGCTGTGACCAGGAAGTGTTCATTTAACACTGAAAGTTATTAAATATTCTAATATATGCTCAATAGCTTTTTAAAAATGTGTCCTAACAGTGTCCACAGCTCATTTCAGTCGACTTCATTTTACAAACTGATTTACATTGTTCTTCCAATTCTGTGGATTGTACTTATTAGGCTGTTAAAGATGAAATTTTAGCATGTATATCAATTGCAACTCCATCATTTTTCTCACCATATCTGTAAGGCTGCTTGAATTAGTATCCAGTCTACCATATATCTAATCTGTGTTTGTCTTCAGCAAATATTATTACAACTTTCTGATGTCTTTTAATTTGAAGTCATACCCGATGCAGTGAGCAGCAGTCAGGACCCACTGATCAGAGATCAGAGTTCCACCACATGAGTGGTAGAAGTAGCTGCCACTCTGGTACTGCAGAGACGCCTGAGGAGAACAAACGGCGACAGCGCAACAAAGTTTTATGATCTGACAAAGACACTTAAAGACATTGAATTGTAAGCAAAAGTCTGAAAGAAGTAGACCTGCCAGGGCCAACTGTGCCAACGGGCTTGATCTCCACCAACCACTCTGTTGAGGATGGGGGGGAAGGTGGGAAGGCCGCACCCGTAGGCTGGGAGACAGCAATAGAAGTCAGAAAATGTCTCAAGAAATTTATATTGCCAGTTAATATGTCTTCCTATAATTACACATAAGGTATCATTTATGTCAGAGTCCCTGGTAAACCTTTTGTAACTTTTCAGAACTTTTATTTTGATAGTGTAGTGGTCTTTGATGCATCCCATTAGCTTTATTTTTCAGCTAACTAGGGGCTTTAACTTTGAAAAGCCCACAAACTTCCTTCCCTTAGCCTTCCTTTTTAAAGAAGAGCTGCAACACACCCTGAAACCACCATTACCTCGGAGAGACTCTAGAATCTAGAAGTTAAACCCAACAAACATGGAGCCATTAAAGACTCTGGAACACGATAGAACCTGTTAGAACATAGTGGAACATGAATCAAGGCTTTGCTGTTATCATTATTATCAGCTGTGTTGATTTGTCTTGAAGTTGCTGTTAGATCCTGCTGATAGAGCACAGTAACAGCCTAGATTTCTGATGGATGCAGCCATGTTTGTAGTCCTTCTTTCTTAGTCCATTATCCTCCAGAGGAACAGAAAAACGTGTGCTTCAGTGCTGATATTAAATACACTGATTTATACTGGGGTCCTGACACTAGCTGTAATATAAAATTCTCAGATTCACCTCATAGTTTTACAGCAAATGTAATTTTCTAGACAGAGAAGTGTTATTATCTTACCGCCAGCAACAAACAACGCCAAGATCACGAACTTCATGGTGGCTGTCTTCTGCAGAAGCTCAGAGTGATTAGCTTCTCTTTATATAGTGCTTTATCATAAGTCTATGTATATGTTCAACAAATGTGCTGTTCAGCATTTACCTCAACAGGACCTGGTAAAGCTGATAGGAAACATATAAATCAACCTTGGAGATAAGTAACCACAGACTTCCCCAAACAGGCCTTATCTCCCTGCTGTGTGAACCACACAGATGCCTCCTGAGCTGCTCGGGTCTTTTCATTTTATAGGGAAAGATGATGTTTTATGCCTGTGTATTCATTAAAAAATAATCAGTCCATCTGTATTAACAAAATATGAGTACTTTCCCATTTTATATGTGAAACCACACAATATTCACGTAAATAAAAAGGTCTGGTATGTGCTAAAGTGTGCGCATTTATACATTTATGGTCTGATGCTCACTAAGCTCCACCCCACCAGCTTAATTTGTAATAGGGCAAATTTCCAATTATTTGATAGAGTTTTTCCAGGTTGCATAAGGCTGTGAATGGTATAAATATGGCAGATGTTGACTGCAAACTGCGAAGGTACAGACAAGATGAAGCTCGTGGTTCTCGCTCTGTTTGTTGCTGGTGGTAAGGATCTTTTTCTTGCTAGAAAGTTGCGATTTTAGCTTTCTTACAAACTGTATGCAGACGAACAGCTGTGTGAACCCAGCTGTGGTTTTGAAGAGTCTTTCTCGTATGTCTCATCAGCCTATGGGTGCGGCCTGCCCGCCTTCCCCCCGTTGGCGAGCCGCGTGGTTGGAGGAGCGGATGCCCGACCTCACAGCTGGCCCTGGCAGGTAAAGAACATGCTGAGATGTCTAATGTGTCAGTGCATTGTGTGATAAATAGACTGGTGACTAAAGCGCTCAGAATTTTAAGATTAACATTTTTTGGTGGAAAAAAAGAAATCTTAAAAATGTTTTTTAAGAACATTCACAAAAAAAAAAAATCAACCAAAATCCAGCGAATTTCGCTGGATTTTGGTTGATTTTTTTGTGAACGTTCTATGTGGAGTGAGGTTATGGATGGTATTGGAGGTGGAGCTCAAGCAATGTCCAAGCAGTTTAAAAAGCAACACACAAATATGATTTTCACGAGGTACAGGGAGGAGGAGGGGCTTTGACATGATTATATATCACTGATGATTTAATATTTGTTGATGTATAGTATTTATTATCTATGTTGTTTGTATATATGTAGATAAACAACTATGGAGATGGTGTAGTTAGTGATTGATGGTCGAAATGGAGAAGGCGGAAATAAGCTCATGCTTCGTCCTACTCCTTTTTGGACATGTTGGGTTATTATTTTTTGCTTTGCTTCGTTTTGAATATTTTGATTGGTATTTGTGGCTTTTTTTTTCTCACATCTGAAATCAAACGTTCATTCATTCTTATCGTAGCAATTCAAAGTGTTATCAACATATTAGACAAATAGGTCAAAACAGAATAAAATGCTACAAATAAAATGAGATTATCTGAATGAAAAAGGCAAAAAGCACAGGTTAGTGTGGTTCCAATGCAGTAACAATGTGCCTCAAATTCAATAAATTAAATAAAAATGCTGCAAAGGATTTTAAAATTTTGACAGGTGGCTAAAGTTGAGGTGCATTTAGATCATCAGAAGACTGGTTGGAAAGAAAGTAGCAGGCATCCCATCAGAGCATGCACTCTGCAAACAGCCTGAACAACAATACCATTCCATAAACAAAACAAAAATCAAAGTCTGAGATTATTCACTGTATTTTCCATACATGTTTTAGATTTCTCTGCAGTACAACAATAGAGGTGAGTGGAAACACGACTGTGGAGGTACTCTGATCTCCAACCAGTGGGTCCTCACTGCTGCTCACTGTATCAGGTATGAAACGGCGAATGCAGCACTGACACAAATCTCTATATTAGTGATCATAAATTGCCTCTAATACATTTTGGCTTGATTCAATTAAGCTTCAGTCAGGTGACAGAGCAATATCTGCTGGGTAAATCTCAACCCACTTACACATTTGCTTGCTTGTCTTAACCCTCCTGTTGTCCTTATTTACGGGCATCAAAAAATATTGTTTCCTTGTCTGAAAAAAATCCAGAAATTAAGCAAAAAAATTCCCCAAATTTCTGAAAATTTGCAAAACCTTCAGGGAGAAAATTCAAATAATTCCTTAAAAATTACCTTTAATAGTTTTTTTTTAATGCCCAAATATTTTTTAAAAATTGAGTAAAAATCTTCCAAAAAAATCCTAAAAATATCTAAAGTGATTCCATATATATCAGTAAAACTTCTAATATTTTCTTAAAAACATTCACCAAAAAATCAACCAAAATCCAGCGAAATTCGTTGGATTTTGGTTGACTTTTTTGTGAATATTCTTAAGAAACATTTTTACCATTTCTTTTTTCCAACAAATAATGTTCAAAAATTTCCCAAAAATGTTGAAAATGTTGAAAAATGTGGACATCAGAAGTTTCACTGTGAAAATATATTTTTCCCCACATTTTCAAACTTTAAAACGGCTCAGTTCTGCCCCGCAGGACGACACGAGCATTAAGATAAACTTTTAGGCCTTAACAGTAGATTAAAATGCTTGCTGATCTGCATAAAATCATGCATAATTGGTAATGATGGAGGTTTAAGGATAGCTGCAGATTTTCAAATGGATCTTTGGTAATACAGAACTGCTTGATGTTCTGCTCTGTCCTGCAGCAGTGGCAGGGAGTACAGAGTGGTCTTGGGAAAGCAGAACCTGAGGGAGACGGAGAATGGTGAAGTGTTCATGGGCACCGCCGACATCATTGTGCATGAGAAGTGGGACGCCCTGTTATTTCGGTAACGTATCACCTCTCACTGCCAACCTAGCGATGAACCGTGAGACCTGACAATCAGATAATTTACACCAGCGTTACAGGCTGCTGATGACACCTAATGTGTTTGTTCTCCAGTAATGACATTGCCCTGATCAAACTGCAGTCCCCTGTTGTCTTCTCTGACACTGTTATGACTGCTTGTCTTCCCACCAATGGTGCCATCCTCCCCAACAATGAAGCCTGCTACGTCACTGGGTGGGGTCACACCTACAGTGAGTGTCCAGTTTGTTTAATTTCTTTGAGACAAACTCAGTTTAATTTAATTGGATTGAATTATTGAAATATCTTCAGATAAAAGTCCCAATGTTGGTTGTGTGTTACAATCTGATTAGTACATTCTCTCAAAAGTTGTGGAATTAAGAAAGTTTAGGTTAGTTTTTCAGTTTGGTTCGACTTTATTGTCATTACACAGATTACAAGTACTAGGACAACAAAATGCAGTTTAGCATCTAACCAGAAGTGAAAACACAGCATGTTTGAATGACAATAAACTGAATGGAACTGAATGACAAGAGAGATACAGTGTCTGACGTGCAGCAAAGGCCAGACAAGAAATAGAAATGTGGCAATTCATGTTTGGCATCTTAACATCTGGGGCAGCTGGGTGGATGAACAGAGTTTGTTAAGCCTCATTTAACACATAGTGTTTTAGACAGTGCTAAATGTACATGCCACATCTGTCTTACTAGATTTCACACCAGTCCTTACCTGAGCTGAACTTGAGGTTTTACACATCTCTCCTCCACACAGCTGGAGGTCTCGTCGCCGACATCCTGCAGCAGGCTCTGCTGCCCGTGGTGGACTTCGCTACCTGCTCCCAGTATAACTGGTGGGGCTCTATGGTGACGGAGAGCATGGTCTGCGCCGGTGGAGACGGAGTCGTGGCCGGTTGCAACGTGAGTCTAGAATAATGAATGACACCATGATATTAGCGTAAAATTCCACCACACTGTTGCACCAGTACTTCCTCGCATTAGCAGACTGGATCCTTTAACCCCCCTGTTGTCCTCATTTACGAGCACCAAAAAATATTGTTCCCTTGCCTGAAAAAAAATCCCAAAATTCGGCAAAAAAATTCCCCAAATTTCTGAAAATTTGCAAAATCTTCAGGAAGAAAATTCCAATAATCCCTTGAAAGTTTCCCTTAAAAGTTTTAGAAAAAAAAAAAAAATCTAAAGTGATTACATATACATCAGTAAAATTTCTAATATTTTCTTTAAGAACGTTCAGGGAAAAAATCATCCAAAATCCAGCGAAATTCGCTGGCCCTTTTTTCCTAATCTTAACATTAAACTAAATGTCTGTTTTGGACAGTTGTCTACGCTAAGCAATCACAGTTACACTCACAAACAGTCATCGCTCTGTTCTATTACATTTTAACCCTTCAAGTGAGCTTTGTTGTCTAAAATTCTAATGAGTTTTCCCCAAAAATGTGACAGCTATCTCTCTTGTCTATAAGGTATCATGAGTAATGCCAGATGTAAACACTGAGCAGACTCACTGTGCATCTTTCCAGGTCAACAAGTTACTGTTTAATGTAGAATATCGTGTGTTTTCTCTCACATGACTCAGGGAGACTCTGGCGGACCTCTGAACTGTCAGAACGATAGCGGGGCCTGGGAGGTTCATGGTATCGTCAGCTTTGGCTTCTTCAGCTGCAACTTCCCCAGGAAGCCCACCATCTTCACCAGAGTCAGCGCCTACAGTGACTGGATCAGCGCTGTAAGATTCTCAACCTGAAACTCAACCAACTTTATGAAAACTGCAATATTTTTTGTATTTGTCTAAAGTATGTGGAACAGAATATGTTGCAGTAACTCGTGTGTCTGTTTGCTCTCTTTTACAGACCATGGTTGCCTTTTAAGAGAAGAGCCTTTTGGGACCAAAGCAGCTGTGTGCACATTTAGATCATGAAACTTTGAAAAATAAATGTGTCAAATCATCAAGACTGTGTGTTATTTTGTTTTAATTATAGAGTTTTCCAAAAAATTTAAAAAGCAATGAAGTATAACTGCATCTTAAGCCTGAGGAGCCTGTATGAATTGTACTCTAACAAACATATCAACTGTTAAGTTTGATCAGTGACACAAATAGGAAAAAGGGTCCAGTTTCCACCAGTGGAAACCCTGATGGGAACTTCCTATCACCAGCCACCCGCTGTGTCCTCAGTCTCTGACATTTGTTTGACTTTCTGCCCGTGTTGACCAGACGTTCCTCACATACAGTATAAATACAAGACGGTTTTCAACGCAAGCTTAAGCATACAATTAAACATTCCTCATCAGTCATGAGGAGGCTGCTGGTTCTTGCTTTCGTGGTAGCTAGCGGTAAGAGAGTTTAAATCTTCTCACATAAATAAAACTCAGTAGCTGCAGCATGAGTCAGGCAGCTAGTTATTAATCACAGAGATTTAAGGAATATTGTGTAACTGTTTAAGCATTTCTGCTGTTTTATTCTTAATCTTTAGTCTGGTTTGAAATTCACATCATGTGTCTTATGAACTGTGATTATTCTGTACTGTATTGTATTGTATACCTCAAGCAATAGTAGAGTTTTCTGACATTACTACCCTTGTCCCAGCCTATGGGTGTGGTCGTCCCACCTTCCCTCCTGTGCTGAACAGGGTGGTGGCTGGAGAGGATGTCAGGCCTCACAGCTGGCCCTGGCAGGTAACATCTGGTTTAAATAAGTTCCATCTCACAACCATAGAATTCTACATTTTCAATTTACCACACCAGATAGAAAAAGTGACGCCTATTTTAACACATCTCTGAAGCTTACTGTGTAAATATATATTTTTAAAATGTTGAAATTGTCATTTTGAGCAGATATAAGAAGACGGAAGGAATCTATTTATAGAATGAAACTTCAGTGCCATTCACTGTTTATTTTTCTCAGGTCTCCCTCCAGTCAGACAGCAGTGGGCGCTGGAGTCACGTCTGTGGAGGAACCCTCATCTCCTCTGAGTGGGTTCTCTCTGCTGCACACTGCATCAAGTGAGTTTAACTCAATACTGGGGGGAATGTTGTAAGAATAACTCAAATTACAAACGAGGGGCGCTCTTTTTTTGAAAAGGTAGCAAATCTAAAGAGGGTAATTTTAAGTTTGCGGTTACAATTGAGCATATTAGTGGCTCTTTTGATTTGACAATCCATGGCTGCTTTATGTAATTAAGAAATATAGTGTTCGGAATTGATTAATACTCAATAGTGATTAAATAACCTACATTTAGAGCCAAAACTGCACTGCCCAACAGAATAAGTTGTTTATTGCTTTTTCTGTTTTTGCAAGAGCAGCTGAACTCATCAACAGTTGTTCTAGCATCAGCAGTAACGTCTGCCAAGACAAAAGTTGTATACAGAGAACTTCATACTGCATACTGAAGTTTTGCAGTCAAAAAAAAGGCTCACAATAAGTATGTGATGTCACAGTCAGGTCGGATCGTCTGGCCACTCAAGCAACCATGTATTACTTCCACACAGCTGCAGTCCACCTTAAGCTTAATCACAGTTTTGTACATACAAGGAGAACAATCAACAGCACTATCTAAAACCCCCAAGCTAACACCACGTCACCTGCCAATCCCATAGTGACCGCTACAACTACAGAGTGGAGCTGGGCAAACACAGCCTGAAGGTGACTGAGGAGGGCACGATAGCTTCAGGGGCGGCTACAATCATCAGTCATGAGGACTACAGTGTTCTCCTGAGCAGGTAACAGCAACTCGCACGGCTCAGAATCACCTCATGACTCCAAGTAAGGATGCAAACGGTGGGTCCATCGTGTGTGAGGAAAGTAACAGTGAGTTTACTGATCTATGAAATATTAACACATGCATCTTATTCTGTAAATCTTGATTTCTGAATTGTTTTGTCTTGTGCAGAAATGACATTGCCCTGATAAAGCTGTCTGCCCCCGTCACCTTCTCCGACACGATCACGCCTGCCTGCCTTCCAGACCAGGACGTCATCCTGCCCCACGGTGCCCAGTGCTACGTCACCGGCTGGGGTCGACTCTCCAGTGAGTGAAAGCACCTCGGACCACTCCAAAATTACAAATATTCTGTCTGTTATTCAAACATCCTATACAGCTTGTACTTTTTTGATTTTATACACCTGTGGCCATGGAAGCGATTTGAACACCTGAATTCAATTATTTGGAGGGGTGTCCCAATACTTTTGTCAATATAGTGTATTTCAGTTTAGCGAGATGAACATTTCTCAACCGATAGACGGTCAAAAAAATATGACAAATACTCATGAAACTGCACAATAAGCAGGACTAGAAGCCAACAACACCTGCGATAGGGGTTCAGTTCCCACTGCTGCTACCAATCTTTTAGTCTGAACCTTTTAACCAAAACTACACATAAAATTATAAATAAATATTATATAAAAAGGTTGTTCAAAAAAAGGTAGTTCTGTAGATACAGTGCTTTCATGGTTCAACAAAGTCATTTGTAGAATCTAACAATAATATTCTATAATATAGATTATCACGTGTCAGTCCACAGCTGCCTTTACATGCACACATTTAAGAATCAGGACACTTCTAAAAAATGTTCCTGATCCTTTTTAACAAATGCTGAAGTCTTGCAGAATGCGCTCCACTGCTGCACATGTTCAAATGACTGAATACAAGCACCATGAGGTCATAGTTGTGACTTTAGCAACCACAGTGAATCCTGCTCACAACAACAGGAAACTCAGTTTACTCAGATGTGTATCCTGTCAACAGAAAACCAAGCACAAACGGCATTTTATTATTAGATAGAAACTGTAACAGTTTAATTTAACTCACTTTGGCTCTGCTTTCTGCCTCGAGCACAAAAGTCTAAAAGTCTTTTGGATGTGTGGGTGGAAATTGTCATATCAGTCAAACATATGGACACGATGATCCTCCCCTGAGGGTAAAATCTTATTTGTATCTTACCTCAGTTAACCATGTTTGTTCCCCCCAGCAAGTGGTGCTCTAGCTGACATCCTGCAGCAGGCTCTCCTGCCCGTAGTCGGACACGATATCTGCTCACAGCCCGACTGGTGGAGCGTCCTGGCGACGGAAAAGATGGTGTGCGCTGGAGGGGATGGCATCACTGCTGGCTGTAATGTAAGTTTATACAAGGAAAGGTCATCTGAAGTAACAGTAATCTGACGGTCAGTTTCAGCAGACAGTTATGGCATTAGTTAAACCATCCATCCATCCATCCATCCATCCATCCATACACCACTTAATATTCATGAGGGTCGTGGGAGGGCTGAAGTCTATCCCAGCTGACTTAGGGTGAAGGCAGGGGACAACTTGGACAGGTCTCCACTCTGTCACAGCTCTACACTTGTGACACTTCTCCACTAGCACCTACTCAGCTTGACTCTACTGGGTTTGTGAGGTTTTCCATTAGGGCATAGTACCTGGTACCAGCTACTATTTTAGTACCTACTTGGCCAGGGTTCCCAGCGAGCTGAGTCGAGCCAATAATGTGACATCTACAGAGTGCAGGCCACTGATTGGACATGGAGTGACGACACACGAGGCCTGTACCATGGGTGAGACGGTGCTACTCGCAACGAGAAAGTGTATCAGGAGGTCTAGGAGCAGATGGCCGCCCACGGATACAGCAGGACAATGAAGCAGCGCGGGAGAAGCTGGAAAAGCTCAAAAGTGACTATCGGTCCATCAAGGACCACAACAGCCGGAGTGGGTCAAACCGGAGGTGTTGGAAGTGGTTTAACCAAATGGACGCCATTTACGGGCACCGACCGGCGAGCAAAGGGAGGGAGAGTGGCCTCGACTCCGCCGCTGCATTATTGGAGACCATGATGGAGGACGGTGAGTGTCTTGTGACTCCACCCACGATGAGGTGCTACTCAACTGTAATGGAAAATGACCTAAACCGAGTCGAGAAGAGTAGGTGCTAGTGGAAAAGCGCCTATAGTGACAAACAATTACACTTACATTCACACATACAGACAATTTAGAATCACCAATTAACCTCAGCTTGTTTTAGGACTGTGGGAATAAACTGGAGAACCTGGAGAAATCCCACACATGCACAGGGAGAACATGCAAACTCCATGCAGAGTTTAAACCAGGGATCTTCTAGCTGCAATGCATCCGCTAAGCTACCATTTCCAAAATAAAAGATGGAGATTCATGGAAAAAATACTCTGAATGAAGGCAAAATTCTACATAGTCATACCTCTCGAGCTGCCAGCCAACAGTCCGTGTGGTGACCCACAGGGAGACTCCGGTGGCCCCCTGAACTGCCAGAACCCGGATGGCTCCTGGGACGTCCACGGTGTGGTGAGCTTTGGCTCTGGTCAGGGCTGCAATGTCTTCCAGAAGCCCACCGTCTTCACAAAAGTCAGCTCCTACATCGACTGGATCAACTGGGTGAGGAACAGTTTCATTTCGTGATTACCTGACAAACATCACAATGTAACCTGAAGCTAACAAAGGCTTTGAAAAAATAGGAACTTTAATGTAATTTTAATGTAATTATCTTCTCTGTTATTCACTCTACAGGTCATGACCAACAACTGAAAATGCTATTCAAGTGACTTTATCAGCAATTTGAAAAACTGTGGTTTCAAAGTAAATATGTCTCTCAGTTGTCAACATAAAAGCATCCAGAAGTTTCTCTTACCTTCAGCTTTCAATACATGAGCAACGTTTTGACCTAGAACCGGTAACGAAGTTAGAAAATATAAGTATGTAAGTGCTCAGCAGATTATGGCAGTTAAGTCAAACTACAATTACACTCAAAACAAGGTAGCAATCACAACAGAATGCAATTTTAAAATACTGTATTATTTAACAAATACTTCCTTTTATTTCTCATAAAATATTCATGAGACAAACACTTATTTTCCAACACAAACATTAGAATCATAGAAATGCATATATTCACAGTACAGAGATTTAAGTAATAAAAAAAGCAACAATAAATGAAACTGAAAACAAACAGCATTGGTTTTGGGAGCTCATCCGCATAAAAATGACTGAATCCAAACATCATCATCCATTAACGTAAAACAGTTTGACAACACAGCTAAAAAATATCATGTAGTTAACTGGTCCTTTGCAAATGAGGTACAACGCCGATGTGTGCAGTATGGAGCATGATGAACAACAAAGTACATTGTGTGACAAGCTTCAATAACAAGTTAGAGAAATGTGTTGAATCCAAAAACAACACCGAAGAGACACTATGACTCTGCTCCTCTGTGCTGAGACTAATTTTAAATCAATTGAGAGAAATTTGGCAATAACATAATCAGTTGGCAATGATAAAGTAGCTTTAATGGATTCAATTCTACTCCAACAGAAGGTAGAACTGAAGACACTAATGAAAGGTGCCATTTATCTTACAAAAGAGGAGAAGCTGTGCAACTTCAAAACATTAGTAACATTGAAAGGAGTGACTGAGAAGTCACTCATCTGGCTTAAGCTGTTCATTTCTAAATGAGTAAAGAAGAAAAAAGGGCACGCTGACAGGAATTGATAGAATAGTGTCTGCAATGGTGATGCAACTCTAAGCATTTCACTGAAAAAAAGCCTGGAGTGGCTTCTATTCTCTTTCTGCTCATTCTTTGCATAGTTTTATCTAAAAACATGGCTACAAGTCAAGCTGTGGTGGAAGGAATGGTGAGTGAGCAACAGTTGCTGTCATTATTGCACAGCTGCACAGTCAAAGAGTCTTTCTGTTGGTCGCATGGAATAAGAACAAAAACAAGCCCAGAGAAGCAGAAACGGCACCGCAGCCCTCACAAGTCCACAGTGTTTTACACAAATACAGGGCAAAGGCTTTCAACTACTCACTAGTTCCTCGTTCCATCGTGGACTTCCATCTGAGCCTTCTGTTAGTGGAGCAACAGTGGGTTTAAGGGAGTTTCAGTCATACAGTGTCTTTTGAAATGTTTTAGGAAGTGTTCCTCTGAGCACAAAGGCACTTTAGTGTGTATAACGGGAGAGCAAACTCAGTTAGTATTACCGCTGCATAACGACTCCAGAAAACGGGGCCTTGAATTCCCTGGAAAGTAGTTTCTTCCTAGAAAGTAGCTTCTCAGGAAGAGTTACTGAATCGTGGCTTTAATGGTGACCACTGCTGATGCCCTATGAAGTGGAAATGCAAGATTCACTCAGAAATGTTTGTCATTTGCCAAGTTGTTTACCTCGGCAAAGTGACCAACTGATGGCCAACGGGTTTGGTTTGGCAACTTTGGTCCCTCTACTGGTTAAAACGGGTTGTTACAGCTTTACAGGTCTCATACAGTGAAAATCTTTATTTGTATTGTATTTTGTGGTTGCTATAAAATTAGAGGTGCAACATAAAAACTGTTCAGATATGAAAACATTTACTTGGGCCGATCCTGAAATCTCCTTACAACTAGATAACCTCCTAGCTTTTACAGCCAGCAGGGATTTTACTGAGGTGCTACATTACGACTGACTGATGGCTATCTAGCTTTGAATAATTTGTGTATAAATAATACATTTTAGGATGAACCCTTCCGTAAGAGCAACTTCCTTAAATTGTGCTATGTTTCTCAACTCTGCATAGCTACTTCTGCTAACTCTAACATGTCTAAACCGTGAGGAAAACACAATAAATGATGACTGAAAGAGGAGTGAATAATCTTCATGTATCTGAGGAACTGAAGACCCAGTTAATTACTCTTACTAATAAAGGCCATGTCACCACAATGATAGAAAAATCCTTAGTGTTAGCATGTTGTGCGGCTAATGTAAATAACATTACTATTTGCTCTAATTGTACATCCACAAGTCAGAACTCTGTAGACGGTCAGAGATCGTGGTAAATTCAAGGACTAAGTGGATTACTCAACTCAGCCACTGTTTAAATCTGTTTGCTTCTCTCCTGCTCACAATATACTATATTTAAATACAGCTGAATTCTCAATAAATCTGCTCTTATTTACATATGTTTCTGTAGTCAGGTAATGAAACAAGTATGAAACGGAGATTAAAACACAGAGCATGTCTTTTCAAAGCCATTTCCAAGCTGCTGATTGTCTCACAATCTTACCACTAAAATGATTTAAAAACAATATCTGTGCTAGAAACTCAGCCATATCTCAAGGTAAAATGATCACTCAGAGAGAAAGTTAGAAGTGACAGAAAGTCCTCGCCTCACACACACATTAATAAATGAAGACATGTTCTGGGGATATGTGAGACTTTCAACAGCACAGTATGAGAACTTTAAAGAAGTAATGATAACACTTCATGCCACACTTAATTAAACAACTGACACTAAATGCAGCAATCAGGGACAGTTTTTTTTTTTTTTTTTTTTTTTTTTTTTTGCATAGGCAGCCTCAGGCACCACCAACGAAGAGGAATAAATATTTAGTAATTGCATCTGATCTACTTTTAAAAGTCTGTCACTGACATCCAAAGCAACTCTTATTTTGTTAACAAAACAAACACGGATACTGATGGGAAACTACAGACAGACTTTAGTAGGAAACTGAAAGATAATCTGAGTTTTCTTACCCCATAATTCATTCAGTCACACCACTGTGAACCAAGGACCTAAAATTAAACAGGTTGTTTATGTTCCAAATCTGGAATGGGATGTTCTAATATGATCCTGTCTATCCTGATTATAACAAAAAGCAGGATAAGACAGAACAGGGGCCAGTGTGCAGTTGAAATATAGTAAATGAAACATGACTTTTATAACACAATACAGAAGTTAACTAAGTTTGAAATACTAATTATAAAATTAGAATAATTTTCAAAACATATTCCAATAATAAAAAAAAAAAGCAGTCCTCTAATGGGCAGCAGGGAACGTATCGCCTAGGGAACAGAAACAACCCTGCCAGCAAGTTACTCATTTTGGATTATTTCTGACAAAGCGAAGTGTCTGAAATAAAATAAAACCCACAACTTGAACATCTTTTTTTAGCCTTGGCTTGATCACACCTGTACAGAGTTTCTTTCCAAAGAGAAACATAAACTAGGGTTGTCAAGTATACTACTGTTTTGGATGGTAACACAAGTGGTTTGATACTATACTAAAATACAACAGTGGATATTGTGTTAGCACCGACTCAAACTACAATCACTTTAGGCTAGAGTAGTATTACATAGACTGCCTATGGCTGAGAGTCACAGGAGCATGGGCTGATAAATGATAACAAAGCTTCATTTTATACGAGTTACAGAGAGAAGATTCTCAGAATAGTGCTGATAAGTAGAATGCTCGTGTGTAAAGAAAACAAGATGTTCCAGCTTTGCAGGCAGGGAGATAAAGAAAATTCAAAATCAAAGTCCAGTGAAACAAAAGCTGTTATTAAAGGACCAGTGAGTAGCATTTAGTGGCATCTACACAGGGAGGTTGCAGATTACAGCTGACCTGTCCAAGCGTGTAGGAGAACTACACCGGCTGTAGTCTTTCTCTGGAACCAGCGTTTGGTTCATCTATTCTGGGCAACTGTAGGAACATGGTGGGCTCTGTGGAAGAGAACTCACTTCCTACACAGGTATAAAACAGCTCAGCCACAATGATTCATAGCTACACACAATACTAGGAAAACATAATTATCAATACTACATTCTACTTCAGCTGACAGATGCCCCCATAATCCAACAGACTGGCCCTTGTGCACAGCATTTTAAACAAATCCAATTTGTCTCTCATTTTCTGGTGAGGTCAAGAGGAGGCACAGAGACAGAACTGTGGACGATGAGGAAGAGTTTCTGTGCAGCGTGACACCAAGGACATACAATACTCACACACTCACTATGGATCCTACATTAAATGGCTACACAGCCTTCCACTGCTAAACACTGCTCTTATCTATTTAAATAAGCATACAAATTCTTAGTGTAACCCCCCGCTGATGTCTTGTGATCTTTGCCACAATCAGCTCACATGTACAGTCAGTGCACGGTGGAGGCCACTTACATAAAAGTCATGTATTAACAGGAGCCCACTATCGCAGAAGGAAACTGGTGTGCAGTAAATCCAGTAAGTTTGACAAATTCTACCACGGTAAGGATCCGGAGATTATCTGTATCTGATTCCGATGTCCAGTGAGATCCAAAATAAAATAAAGCTTTCTTCTGTTCTGTGCTTTAGAGTTCTGTGGCACAAGGATGTATTTTACAACAAAGTGCCACCAAGTGTGGTTTGCAAGGCGCCATATTCAAGTCTTGGCTTCACGAGGCAGATCCAAATCCACACCAAGCAATCCTGAGGGATTCCAGGAGTTTGACTAGATTGTTTAAAACATGATCAGCTTGATTTTAAATGGGAGGTACTTTATCGTCATACTGCGGTGGTGGGGTGAGCGGTTCGATGCTGATTCCAGCGGCTGGCTGAGAGTTATCACCGTTTTTCACGTGCAGCTTCTCCGATTTAATCCTGCGGATCTTGATAGGGAGGAGCTTGCGGCTATTTTTCGCAGGTCTACGATTCGACGTAGAAGCAGCAGCAGGAGGAGGAGGAGCGTTGGGAGCGTTGGGAGCGTTGGGAGTGCCGGAGGCTGGAGCAGGCTGTGGTCCAGCAGTTGTGACCTCTGGTCCCTCGTTCTCATACTGTACGCCATCCACTTGGACCAGGTCGTCGTAGGAAGGGAGCTGGGAGGTGCTTGGGCGAAGGTTGCTCTGACGGACGGGATACTGACCGCTGCCTACTGCCTCTTCATAAGTGGGTACAGCATAACGCTGGGCTTGCTCCTCAGCACTGCAGAGATATATAGAAATATAGAGATATGAATAGCATATCAATCACTCATAGTACTATAGAGGAACTCTCCTAGGGTAAGTGAGTGTTGTACAATATTATTCTCAAATGTTTTATGTAGGACTGGGACTTTAATGCGTTCATTTCGATTAACTGATTACAGAAAAAATAAGGCATTTAATTACACCTTTCTCAGTTCCCTAATTTCTGGTACACCGGTAACACTAATGCACACTCCAGCCCAGTAGGTGCCGGTAATGAACCTAAAGTCTGTTTGCCAGCTGTGAAGAAGATGCACAGGACGCACTGTAGTGGGCCACTAGCTGGTCACATGACAAAGCTTTAACTTCAGTTCAGTAGAAACGTCAGCTCAACTCTCAAACTTTCTCTTCTATTACAAAAACACTTCAGCAAAAAGTATTTCTGAAAGCATTTGAGGCGAGAAATAAGCTGTGCAGTTGCTGAATCTGTCCTCGTTTTAGTTCAACGGCGGCTAGTTTAGACGTTTAAATAAAATATTTCACAATGCGTTGGATCTCCGCTGCCTGCATCGAATTTGCATAAAGTGGAAGTCAAGTCTACTTTATGCAAACGAGCTCCGAGCTTCTTTGTGTCTTGTTTTTGTAATATTTTGCCTTCAGTTTGTCTGATTTTTGTCGTTTTGATCATAAAGTAGTTCCAGATAATTGAGAATGAATGTTTTGTGCTTTTGTGATCTGGAAGTTGTAATGTGTAAATGATAAACTAAGGGAAAAAGTTTTTGAAATCGAATTCATTTTTCTGAAGAAATTTCAGGTTGTTCATGATGTTTTGTAAAAAGATAATTCCTTAAACGTGAACAATTCCAGAATGAACTTTTTGCAGCAAAACAAAGGAAAAATTGTGGGTTGTCATTTATATCTAGGTTACTATGCTGTGATTTTACTGGTGAAGGTGGCCCCCCGAAGGAAGATGAGTGTGACACCACTGACATAGACAATGAATGGGATGCGAGAAATTGACGATCCTGTGAACACGAGGTACGACAGTCATTGTACCGGCTAACGGTGAAGCCACCCCACAATAGACTACTTTTCAAGACATTGAAAGTGTTTAAGTTTACAAAAAGTCTTAAAATGTTGAACATAATCACTATTATTGCACTTTGAGTTTGCAGTAATCTGTGACTGTAGCAGACAGATGAAAAATGCAGACAAAGAAATGAAACAAACATTTTTGTTGTTTAACTTCACATATATGTCAATTCATCCATTCAGTCAACCAACATTTATTTGAATTGAAAAACCTTGCTTATTGCGTCAAATCTTGCTATTTGGCAAAAATGCGATTTATTAGAAGTAATTAATTACAAAGCCTCTAATCAATTAGATAATTTTTTAATTGCATCCCACCACTAGTTTTATGTAATACGTAGTGTATAGCAGTGTTTCTCAACTGGTGGGTCGCGACCCAAAAGTGGGTCGCGGGGCCGTTTTTGGTGGGTCGCGAGCCTTTTTCTAAAAAGAGAGAAAAATAAAGATAATCCAATTTAGTGGCGAGTCATTGTAGTTCCCCTCCGCACCCGCAGGGGGTCGTCGCGTCAGCAGCGACCGGTGAGGACACTCGTATTACTGTAGAAGAAACTGCATGTTTTCATAGCAACAGCAGCATGGCTAAACGAGCAACAATAGCTGGACGCGGCGGGGAAAAAGACAATGACGAAAACAATAAGCACGCATCTGAATAAACTTTTCGAGCGGTTTAGCGACTACTTTCCCGATAAACAACCCGAGGACGACTGGGTGCGCGACCCGTTTGGAATAAACATGGAAAGCATCACGTTGCCTAGCAGCGATGAATGTCAGCTGGTGGAGCTATCATGTCAGCGCACTCTCAGAAAGAAATTCACAGAGGTAAGCCTTTCCCAGTTCTGGTGCAACGATGTGATGAGAGAGTATCCCTCCATTGCTAGTCAAGCTGTAAAAATCCTCCTACCATTCAGCACCACATACCTCTGTGAATGTGGCTTCTCAGCTCTTGTTCAGCTGAAAACAAAATACCGAAATAAACTGAACATTGAGCATGACCTCAGAGTTGCTTTATCATGCATACAGCCAGATTTTGAGACTCTTGTAAAGGCCAAAAAGCATCCTCAGCTAAGCCATTAGAACTTCATGTAGTTCTGCAGTACTTTTATTGTGACTTGTGACTTTTGTTTATTTGTAAGTGCTTAAAAACACACTTTTCTTTCAATATTGCACACTATTTTTTTCCCCAAATATTGGCTTTCAAATATAGTTAAGCCCTTTGAAAAATGTTTTATTGTGTTTACATTTTGAGATTGATCAGAACATTAAGCATTTCTTCACTTTAATAATTTGTTGAATGCACTTCATCAGTTTTCATGTTTTGGACTCTTTTGCACATATTTCTATACATAGTTTCTCCAGCTACAACAGCAATGTTGCAGACTTGTGCAGTATTATGAGAAGCTACTGGTTTTGTTGAATTGCACTTTTTTTGTAGAAAAAAAATGCACTTTTATATATCCTGAGAACTACTTGAGGCTATTGTTCTACTTGTTTCAAAGTCCTCAGTACTTGAATTAGTATTGCTGCTTGATTTTGAGTTGTTGTGAAGTACTTGAGTTCAGGTTTAAAAGTTTTGTCTTCGAACGCTCAATCAATAAATTGTTGATTTTTGGAGAAATATTGTTTGGGTCACGACTTGTCATTTCAGTTTTATGGTGGGTCCCAGGCCCAGACCAGTTGAGAACCACTGGTGTATAGCATGTTTTAGGCCATTTTACATAATTCATTTTCTCTAATTACTGTCAAATATGTGCTCAGTAGCACAAAACGGGCACTTTTATAGCACTTTAACATACTGTGCCGCCACTAGACTGAACTGCACTGGCACTTTGATATACTACGCTGCTAAATGAACGTTTTATAGCACTTATATATATACTGTGTGCAGGCTCCTGTTCCACTAATGTGTTTGCATGTTTTTATATTATTTAGCTCTACTTATTATATTTTTTTAAAATCATTTTTCTGACCTACTTTTGATTGTTGTCTTTTCTGTAGTACTGATGCAGGCGATATTATTTGTGTACAGATTCACAGAGAATTGACAAATAAAGAGAACTTGGAGCCGACCATCCAACAGCAGGTATTTGCTAAGATGGTAGTAAATCAACATCTGGAGAGTTATGAAATAATATGAATTTGTCAGCTTCTTGAAAATGAAAAGTCTCTGACACCAGACCGTTAAAGAGCTTTTAAAATTCATCTATGCTTTTAACAGTCATCAAAGCAATTATGAACTATGTTTTTCACTGTCATGGGATTTTATATTTAATCAGTGATTTACACAAAGCTCTAAAAAGTAACTTTGTCTCCGCAATGATAGAAAAACAATACTCTGTCAAGACAGTTCTTGAGCAGACAATCTAATCCAGCAGCAAATCTTACTCACATGTTTTAAGGGAAACAAGCTTTCTGGAATCTACAGTTTGCTCAACACAATCCCATGTCTAACATTTGTAGCTGACAGAAAAATCAGGCTTCTGTTCACAGATGTAACCACAAAAAGAAGTCATGGAAAAGTAGCAGTATTTTTCCTAACGTTCACATGCTGCTTAACTAGAAAATCATGTCTGAACTCACGTTTCTCTCGCCTCCTGCGCTCTTTCTGCCTCTGCTCTGCTGTTCTGGGCCTCGTGGAACCTCATCTCCCGCTGTTTGTTCCTCATTCCCAGACACAGGGACAGCAGCAGCATGACCACCCCAGAGCCCGTCAACACGAAGGCCACAGAAGACGCTTTATTCCTCCTGTCACTGGGGCCCTGGCCTCCTCCTGGCAGGCTGCTGTTACCAGCGGCGTCTGCAGGTACGACGCTCCACACGATCATCACCACACCGAGGGCGATAAGTCCAACCCCCAGAGCACACAGCGCATACTGGGAGCCTGAATTCCCAGTGTTTTCTCTGCCGCTGCTGCTGTTGCTGTTGTTGTTGTTGCTTTGAGTCCCTTCACTGACGACTGGGCTCTGTGCTCCGATCATAGTGGAACGCATCTTGTCAGTCCGTAAACTTCAGTCAGAGCAGCTGCAGTGAGGTCAACAACTGTGGAGAGAGAGAAGAGACAGTAAAATAAGTTTGATCACAAACGGAGAGACCTCCAACCAACACACTGCAGAATGCAAGCGAAAACAAACATTCATTGTTTTTGGAATGTTCAACATGCTAATTTCAGATCTTCCTGTAAGACAACAGCAAACAGAAAATACAAGATATCCCCCTTACTGTTCTGAGCAGTATCTAAAGTGATTTGTCTCCTAGCAGTCAGAGAAATAAACGTCACCTATAAAGCTCTTCCCAGAATGTGTTGCTGCCATCCAAGGATCTGTTCTTTCACAAGTCCAAGCCCATTTTTCGTAAGATAAAAAAACCACAGAGACGTCAACAAATAGGTGTGTAGCGTGGTAAAAATTTTTTACAACCTTTCAAAGTCACACTGGTGTCATAGCACTTGGCACAAATGTCAGCACGTTACGAGGGCAGATAAGGCCTGTTATGGGAACTGTAAACTGAAAGGATTGGAATAAATATTACATAAAGTGTACATAAAACACACAGGTTTACTGTACTGCTTGCCGAGTGGCTCATACAGGTGTTTAAATGTGGATCCTGAGGCAAAAACTGCAGGAAACGAAGCCACTGTGCAGGATAAATTTGCACGTTGACAGAGCAGGAGAGGAATCCAAGAAATTAACCACGTACACGCAGCCTCTGTGACCATTCAGGAATGTCATCCTGAAAGACTCACAGCAGGGATTTATCCTCGGATACACTCACAAAGTTTGTTCGGCAGGTCTGGAAATGTGCCCGGGCCTGCTGGAAAAGAAAGGAGGGGCAGCTTAAAGTAGGTGAACCCAGCTCCAGTTTAGGGATACCCGGCTCACTGAAAGAATGTATGGCATGAGACTCAATTAAACTAATCATGACAGCTGGTTATGTAAAAAAAAATAAAAATCCCCTTAGACATACATACATGCAATGCTCTGCAGACTCTGACTCACATGCATGTGATGCAATTTGAAGGACTTCATGTGGGGATGTCCCATAAATATGTTATGGAGCTGCTTGTTACACTACAGCCAGGAAAGTTACATTTCACCACACAGAGTAGTAAGACATTGACAGGCCTGTGAACAGAAAAACACAAAGCCCCTGTAGCCTAAAACATGTAATCATGGCGTTTGTGGTGGGAAATAGTCTGAAAATGTCCCCGTTAGCTACAAAAAACTTCTAGAAAGACTCAAAAGTAGCACTAAACACACTTCAAACGATGGTTTTTGTGTGCTGTTTGCATAGTTTAGACATTTTTGGAGGTTTTTACGCCAACATATAAGTTCAACTAAAACTCGGGCTGGGTTTTTACGTGTCAAACTTTCCAGAGGTGAAACTTTTTGGGGGAAAAAGAGAGAAAAAAAAACAGCTGTCGTGTAACTTTTAGCAACATTTTCGGCACAAGTTGATACTTTGTCGAACTACGTTGTTTACACTCACCTCTGCATCATAGAGACTTTTCTTCTTCTTCCTTTTCTTCTTCTTAAGACAGAGACTTGTTCTTGCGTTTATTATCCAACTCTGGAGACAGCGACGGGACTTTCTTATGTTTAGAATTCGGCGACGAGTAGCGTTTAGTGAATCAGGAACTTTGCTTTGAGTCGGATGGGAGGGAGGGAGGGTCCTCCAGACACTTCCAGTTTCATTAACCCCTTCATGTCGGCTCCTTCACAGCGAGGAAGTGGGCCGATATCTGCTGTTTTCTTTCTTTTATAATCTCATTTTTATCTCGCTGTTCCTTTATCTGAGCTGCTGGGCCACTTGTCGGGAAAATCCACTCTAACGGTCACGGTTTAATGACAGGATAAAACCGACAGGAAACTAAAATACCCGGAAAGATTTGTCCTACGCACACGCGCTGTGTTATTAAATTAACACACAGCACAGCAGGCTAATTTAGCATTAATTAGTTTCAGTTAAGTGCTGCTTAGCCATGTGGGCTTTGTAGGATTTCTACGGTTATTATTGCAAAAATATAGACGTTGATATATGTTTTTCCAATTGAAATGAAAACTCTATATCAATCAATAAATTAGGAGTAAAGATTCAAATTAGATTCGACTTTATTGTGACTGCACAGAGCGCAGGTGCTAACCAGAAGTGCAATAGTAAAAGTGCAATGAAATAGCTATAAGGGGAGTATGAATGTGATTAAATATGTACAATATGAGTATTCTTAACAGTACAATAAGGGCATGCAAGTATGCAATATATAGGAATATCTATTTGCCACCCTATGCCACCCCAGTAGATCTGCCCTGCCCCTGCTATAAGCGCACTTACACAATCAGACAACATAAAAATAAAGGAGAAGCAGCAAGCACAAGTGTAACTTGTGCAAACAATGACGTGGCTTTATTGTTGTAAGGAGAGCTAATTTGGTGTATTAAGACCAGTATAGAAACAGTAGTGGAACTGAACATATGCACAGGTTCAATTTTGGGTCATTTTATCTCATATTAATAGGATCCTTCTATCATACCATCGATATTTAAAATGGTTTCTGTGAAAGTGTGTATCAACATATCAAGTACTTACTCGGACAAAAGCTTTACCAGTATATTTGAGCGTAAGTGTTGACATTTAAAGGTTCACTTTGCAGATTTTTTAAGGTGAATGTGATAACCACTCAAAATACTTTCAGTAATGTATTGTACACACTTCACGTTGTGGTTTTGGTATCCGTGCGAGAAGATAACAGTCTGACTTTCATGCTGACACATGATGAAGTCATCAAGTAGCTACAGAAGCAAGTAATGAAATGACTGGAAAATCCCAGTGTGGAAAATTTTTGTCGTGGATTTCATATTTAAGGAAGTAAACCTAAACTTCAATGTGCAAAACTGTGTTTTTTTGTGTGCATAATAGACAGATTAATCATTAGATTTACTGCCATGTTTCTTTTTAAGTGGCTTCGAAGCATAAAGTGCTAAAAGGAAATGGATGCGCATCAGTGATTGTCAAAGTAGGTGCTGGGGAGGGGGAGGCCACTTGAAAAGGCTGAAAGAAGTGGAGGAAATGCATGTTTAGCAGGAGAATGGATAATGAGAATGCATAAATCTCTTCCAAGGCCAACCTAACCACACATAAACAACAAAACGCCCACCAAAGTGTGTTTGACTCTTTGTTTTAAGCAGCAAACATGAGCAGCAAATGTGACCAACGCTGTCTCCTCAAATACTCAGTCACACATCATTTTAACTTCCTTTTTGTGAATTTACCACCTACTTACTGCTACATCTCGATTGCCCTTTTGACATGAGCTCACTGCAGTCGGATGACGCAGGTGGTCTTTCATCATGTATTTCATCATCATTTCATACATATGCCATCCATGTTTTTGCACAGAGTTACCCAGAACAGCTAAACTGGGCCTTCACTCAGCTCCACTTCCTCGTCCTGGTGTCCTCTTTTGCATCGGCCTGCTAGAACGAGGACTGTATTATTTCGCAATAATGACAAAAACAGTCCCAGCCCGGGCTGCTCACTGCATTGTTACTTTTATGTGAGGCAAACTTGTTTCTCGGGGCTCTGGGGACGCTTTCTTCCTCCTGAGCTTTTGTCTGGTTCCACACAAACACACACAGACACACATAACCGCTGTGAACAAACCCTGATTACGTCTCTGAGAGTGGATTGATTCCTTATCACTGCCAGTCAGTAATCAAATTTGTTGGCTGCTACAAAGGAAAAGCGTTAAAACTTGGATTTATGTGTGGCCTCGTGGCCTTGAGTGTAGCAAATGAAGTTAGGCTGTAAATATGTTATGTGGGAGTAGTTTCTCCCAATCAATATTACAAATGAAACCTGATGTAAGTCGAATAAAATAGCCAGTATCTTGGCTCAGTTACATCTGTTTCTGTGTAATCTTTTATCTGAGTTTATGGCTACGTCTTTGAAATGTAATTACATTTCTCCATTAAATGATTCCCAGCAGGTAGCTTAATTGATCAACCTGATGGAACTTTGCCCTTCCTTTGTCATACTTCTGATATCTTAAGGTGCAAAGGGGCATAACTCCTAACTCGTGGGTGGTTTACCAGAAAGTCTTTCAGGTAATAAAAGGTAGGGCAGCTAGTTGGTGGGCTGCTTCCACATTTGGTGCTGCGTAATCTATTGCTCAGCACAAAACCTGAGTCACCGTGACTAAGAAGAAGTTGCACCACGCTGGAGTTGCACAGAGGTCTAGACCTGAGGCAACATGCTGAGCAACGAGTAGATACGGGGCTGATTACTGGGGCCATTTGCCAAATTACTGTCAAGGAATCAGCCAAGTGTACAGATTCAGTATTAGCATACGAGGGCAACGAAGGAGTTCAGCGTGAATCTGCATTTGCATCACACAGGAGGCGATGAGCCGCATACATTTTCTAATGCAAATGAATGCAATAAGGAAGACTGTTTCTCCCACATGAATACTTTTATTTTGCTAATGATATAACCCCCACACCTTCTTTTATCCATAAATGTCCAGTGTTTCTGGCATTTTCCTTTTCCCACACATGAAGCGGTGCTGTCACTTACACATTTTCAAGTGTAATGAAGTTTTCTTTTAACCCTCGTGTTGTCCTGTAGGTCAAAATTTTTAAAATGTGGGGGAAAAAAATAGATTTTCACAGTGAAACTTCTGATGTCCACATTTTCAACATTTTTGGGAAATCTTTGAACATTTTTTGGTGGAAAAAAAGAAATGTTAAAAGTGTTTCTTATGAACATTCACATAAAAATCAACTTTTTATGTGAATGTTCTTAAAGAAAATATTTGAAGTTTTACTAATATATATGTAATCACTTCAGATATTTTAAAGATTTTTTTTGAAAGATTTTTACTCATACTTTTTTTACTCTTACTACTGACTCTGTGAATTTAATGAGAACAAAACTGTCATTTAATTATTGCTCTGAAAGCTTCTTTAGTTAAAACTGGCTGGTGTTCTGCTTTGAAACAAACTGCTGTTGAGGTCTGTGTTTTTAGGTTTAACCCCGCAGTTTCTGAATTAACTGATAGTTTGTTTTTCCTGATCAATGTGGACATTTAAAAAAAATATATATATATATATATATATATATATATATATATATATATATATATAGACATTATATCAAACCAAGAGTTGTACTATGACGAGGAGGAGAGATTTTATGGCTGCTGTAAATTTGGTGACACTACAACACATAAAAGTTATTTATTTATTTATTTATTTATTTATTTATTTTATTTATTTATTTTTTTTTTTTTTTACAAAAAAAATCCTTAAAATTATGAAAAAAAAATTATATCAAACCAAGAGTAGTAGTATGACCAGCAGGAGTCAGTTGCTGGCTGTAATGTAATGTTTTTTGAGCAACACACCATACTATGACGTTTTTACAATGATGGTTCTACTATGGAACCAGTTTGACATGTTCAGGTGTTCTTTGTGTGAAAACTCAGAGATTTCAGGTACCAGAAGGTGGTTTTCAACTTTCTTTGTTAACTTTCTGCTTCAACTTTAAACTAAATTTCCTTCACTTAGCCAGCCCTCTGGACTTCCAGTAAGCTGTGTTCCTATTGGCTGTCCAGGTGGCTGTGTTCCTATTGGCTGTCCAGGTGGCTGTGTTCCTATTGGCTGTCCAGGTGGCTGCTTGGTGTTATCAGGAACACCTGAGCAGCTGGGTGTTATCAGGAACACCTGAGCAGCTCAGTGTCTTCCTGCTTTGTTTAGCTGCAGTCAAACATTTCCTCTGCTTCTCTTCACCACTGAATCCGGTTTGGCTCCATTGCTTTAGTTTGTTCTTTAGGTGTTGGCTTGCAGCTTCCAGCTTCCAGCAGTAAAATCAGCTTTAATGTGTTTCTTGGTGTGTTTTAGGGCTTTGTACTGGATAGTTGTCTTGGTAAATGTGGTTCTTTAGCCACAGTTAGCACATGGTGCTAATGTGTGCAGTGATTAGTGGATTTGGTACAGCTGAGTTGTGTCTTTATCTTGGCTGTAGTGAGTCTTCAGAGGTTTCTGGTCAGACACATTCTGTATTCTTGTTTGAGAACCAACGTTGGTTGTCCAGAAGGTAAGAGTTCCTGTCCTGATTCTCTGTTCTCAGAGGTTCTCTGGTAGGCTGCAGGAGACTTCAGCATTTGTGTTGTACTAGTTTGGTTTTTGTACAGTTTCATTTGGATGACTGTCTTGAGGCCCCTCCATGTGGTTTAGTGAGGTTTTCTGGAACAGTTCTACAAAGCAACCTGCAGCAGAAGAGACTTGGAGAGTTTTTAGGAAGTTCTGGAGAGCAGACTTTAGAGCAGCAGAAACATTTGTCAGCAGTTTGAGCAGGAGAAGGTGAGCTTCAGAGTAGAAATGAGGAGAAGGAAACCTTCTTGACCCGTGTGGTGAGGTCCTGTACCAAGAGTTTGAGCAGGTTGTGAAGAGTCTGTAGTTCTTTGGTCTGGAAGCACTAGAAGAGTCGACTCATTAAAGGAGGAAACAGGAGATATTGTTGGTTCTTCTTTCGCTCTGCAGTTTCCTTAGACTGAATATCAAGTTTATATTTTAAATGATTTCCCATGTGAGCCCAAGAAGACTTCAATAAACTCCCTCCATCCCCTGGACACAACATATTTTACTACCATGTTAAATTTTTTTTTTTTTTTTTTTTTTTTAATGTTTTTGAGTTTTAACAGTTTTAGCATAGTTTTTTCTCTTTGTTTGTTTGGATTTGTCTGTGTGAAAGGTGCTAAACAAATAAAGTTGAATTGATAAACTGAATAATTGACTAACTCATAATTGTGACAACAGAAGTGTTTTCATTGTGATTTAAGGCTTTGTTTCATTTTTAAGATTGGGGTTAAAATCTTGACAGAAAAAAAACATTAAAGAAATAAATTACATTTAAAAAAGCAATTAAATCAAAGAGAAACATTTAATACAATAACTTTTAGAAAGAAAATTAAACATTAAATACAATTCAATTTTATTATACAGACAAAATATTTAATTAGATAATTAAACAAGATACAAAACATGTAATAATGAAATTAAACAAAATTTTTTAAACAATATTAAACATTAAAAATGAAATATTTCAGATCATTAAACATTTAAAAAATACAATTAAACAAGAAGAATATTAAACGATTAAAAAGACAAAACATCTCCTTAAAAATTAAATGTTTAATTAGAAAATTAAATCTTAAAGACAATAAAATGTTAAATAGGAATTAAACAGAAAATACAATGAAGCATTTAAAGAGAAAATTAAACATTAAAAGGTGGTAAAACATTTAAAAAGAAAAACCTTAAAGATGTAATTGAAAAATTAAACATTGGGAATGAAAAGGAAATTTTTCAAACAAGCCGACAAACATTAGAAAGACAAAACATTTGGAAATCAAATCAGACATTAGAAAAGAATAAAAGGTCAGAAAAGAGTAAAAGTAAACATTTAAGAAGAATCAAACTAAAGACAAAACATTTGAAAAGACACCAGTTAAACTTTACAAGATCAAATTCAACAAAAGATAAAAGATCAAAAAGAGCAAAAACTGATAAAAGTATTAAAGCGTTTTCTAGTCTGAAATGAAAACATCAAGTTGTTTCTTCAAACATTTCCTCTTTCTATGGTCTTGGTTTGATTGTGGACAGATTTACTAAGAATTCATTTCAGAAAACTGCTTTCCAGATAAAGTCTACTAGTAGTTGAAGGCATTGATCAAACTGATGTTACCTTCTGATCTCCACAAACTTTACTGTTCAGTGAAGAGAATCAAAGTTTGTTGAGGATTTCTAAAAAACCCACAGGTGAAGGTCTGAGAAGAACTCAGATGGATGGTCTAAATGTGAAATCAAGACTCATGGTCACAAGTTTACTTAGAAGATATCAGTCCTTGGACTGTCTGAAAGTTCAATCTAACAGAGAACTACTGTGGGACTGAGAAAATTTCAGCCCTCAGACTGTCTGAAGGTTCAAACTAACAGAGAACTGCTCAGGAACTTAGAAGTTATCAGTCCTTGGACTGTCTGAAAGTTCAATCTAACAGAGAACTGCTCAGGAACTTAGAAGATACCAGTCCTCAGACTGTCTGAAGGTTCAAACTAACAGAGAACTACTGTGGGACTTAGAAAATTTCAGTCCTCAGACTGTCTAAAGGTTCAAACTAACAGAGAACTACTCAGGAACTTCGAAGATTTCAGTCCTTGGAGTGTCTGAAGGTTCAAACTAACAGAGAACTACTGTGGGTCTTAGAAAATTTCAGCCCTCAGACTGTGTGAAAGCTCAGGTCCTGATGACTCGGGAGGTGTGGAGGCTTTGGAAAGTCTTGGAACTGAGGGTTCCACCCTCCAGCACCAAGGCTGAAGTCCAACCTCCTGAGAAAAACGGTCGAGTCGAGACTCGAGTTAAAAAAAAACTCGAAAACGACAAAAAATAGATGATAAATGCGCAAAAACCAGAAGATTTAGTATCTGAGCGAGTAGCTCAGGGGGATAAGAGATGGGCTACCAAGTGGAAGGTCGCTGGTTCAAGACCCGCCACCGGCCTTTTTCTTTCTTTGTCTTTGGCAGAATTTTGAGAAAACTTAAGAAGGGTCTGGTCTTGAACCAGCGACCTGCAGCTCCATAGGCAAATCCTTAACTCACTGAGCTACAGATCAGATAAAAAGAAATAATTTCGTCGTCCCTTTGGCATCGTAGTTCCTCAAGTGACCACATGGGTGGAGCCAAGGCGGAGTCTGGGTGGAGTCAGGGCGGAGAGTAGGCGGGGAGGTGGGTGGCGGCCTCCCCCCTCTTCTCCCCCACCTCCCCCCACCACCCACCACACCTTCCCCCGCCCGACAAGTTCTTCGAGTCTCCACGAGTTCTTCGAGTCTCCACAGGTTTTCCCCAGTTTCTGGAGTTTCCACCAGGTCAGAGGCAGAACAACTTGTCATGAAGAGGTGTTGAAGTCGGCCAGGATGGACTGACTTTTTACAGCGACTAGAAGGAAGACCACTAGAAGAGCAGGTCTTTAACCACCATCCATAAAATCCATGGAGTCGACTCCAGAGAAATGAAGGGAGGTCAACTTTTATCAACCTCCATCCACATGTTCAACTTGGGATCTTTACTTTGACATTTTTAGCACCACAAACCTTTAGCATCACACTTTATTATCATTTATTAGGACTTTAATGGAATCCACCAGCAGATTTAGTTTTTGTTGACAAACTTTATTCTTGTCGTCGTGGGACTGCAGTATTTAAAACTCTTCCTTCTATTTGACCTCATGTTTATTAGTTTTAGTGGAGAAACTTATTTTAATTATCGGTTAGTCTCTTAAAAACCAAATAATAAATTGGACTAATCAAGAGGTTTAAATTTCTTACTTTGTCATATTTTAAATATGACAAAAAAATATAAAAATACAGCATCTTGAGACAATTTGAACTGTAATTGGCGTTATATAAATAAAATTGAATTAAAATTGGATGTATCTTGTAATGGAGTAATTCAGCCATATATGTTGGAAAACACATTTTCTTTGTCCATTAATCTGTTGATTGTTTTCTCCACTAATTCATTTCTTGTTTCGCTTTATAAAATGTCAAACCCAAATATATTCAGTTTACTGTCATAAAAACCAAAAAGATTTACATTCACGATGCAGGAATCAGGCAGTTTTTCACTTTTTATCTGAGTTTAGTCAGAAAGATAGTTGATAATGTGTGAATTGTTGCAGCTTGTGAGCCGTAGAAGGTTTTAATCTTTGGGGCCGTGTGTCAAAAAACATTTAGAAACCAACATCAACAAAACACTCAACAAAGATTTGAACATCATTAAAGGGAAATCCAACTTTTGCATGACAATGTCTAATTAAAGGACATTTATTTCCAACGTAAATGTGTGATATTCATCCTCCGGAGCTTTCTCTTCACATCGTCTTCCACCTGGACTGCTTTGGTCGGGAGCATGTGCAACAAACATCAGAAAAACTGCACTTTAACATCAATGAATGACACTGAAGTTTAATCTCTACATAAATGAGACTGAGTCTGGATGTGTTGCTCTGTCATTAACTCCTAGGTTTAGGGAAAGTTCAAACAAAAGAGGACAGTTCAGATAAGACTTGAGAATGAGCTTATTTTGAACAAACATCTCAGACTTTCTGAGCTTCAGCACCTCTAGCAAGATATTTTAACAACAAGCAACTCAAGAGATCCACAAGTTGGAGAGAGTTAGCTTTAGCTGAGCCAAAGAACATGTGGGACGCTAACCTAGCAAACATTTCAGACTTTTCTCTGTGAATTCTGAGAAATAATTTCCTATTTAATGACAGAGCTACACATCTTAACTCAGTCTCATTAAAACAGACTCTAATTCAGTGTCATCCATCCATATTAAAGTGCAGTTACCCAAAATGTTTGTTGCATGAGCTCCAACAAAACCTGTCCAGGTAGAAGGCCACTTTGACAAACAGGAAGTGGAAGATTCCAAGCAGATTTATAGAAGGGGGAACCGGACTGTACTAAGTGTGGTCCAGTATAGAGAGGTGTTTTGTGGGTTTTTAAGGCTGATAATGATTATTAATGAGACATTTGGAGTAGATATTCATTTGCAGTCAATGAAAGTATTTAAAATCTTGGAGTTAAACTTAGAAGAACACAAACTCTAACAGAAAACTTTGTTGATACGTTTTTGTTTTGTTTACAAATGTTAAGTTAAAGGAGTTTTATTCATGACGTATAACCAATCAAATCACTCCAGAAGACAGAGCGACCACAGGTAGATAAAGGTTCAGAGCCAAAGTAGCGCCATTTTTAAATGTATTTATTACCGTAAATCAGTAAAAAATAAAATGCTGCTAATCAGTAAATCAGTCAGCCCACAATTACTACAATTCTACAGTTGATGTCTCTTTCCTTTGACTTGTTATTTGTACAATATATGATGTATATGATGGCGTTTTTTCATAGCAAAGGCTATACTATGATGTTTTCTAAGAGACATACGATGCTACTCTGCTTGTTCTGGCTGCTGCACTCCTCCTCTGTTGTTTTCTGGATTGTACTCAGCTACATGCCTTCATCCACCAGGCCTCCGTTGACTCGTCCCGCCTGCCGTCTCTGGAGCTGAAGCTGGATTGGAACAGACCAAAGTACAGTCCAATCACGATGCCAGCTGCCTCTCAAAAGGCTCCTTCATCTGGCAGGTGGCGGCACTTCTTCTGAGGGGAAGCTGAGCTGGTCCAGCAGAACTTTGGAGATGTGTTCCAGTGGTTGGTGGATGTGTGGGGAGATAGAGAGGGACCTTTGAATTGTTCACAAAGGAAAACAGGGAACCCATTGGTAGTTTTAGTTTAGGCTGCTACTGCGGTGTGTTTTTGGGTTTTAAGAGGTGAACAGTAAGAGGTTGTTTTCCTACTGATTATCTTTTACTTTTTTCCTGGTTGGAATGCCCATCAATGTCAATGTGAAGTTCACTTTTAGTTTTGTTTATTTTACTAACACACATTTGTTTTTAAACCCCTCACATGTTGTGTTGTTGTAAACTTACTCTTTCAAATAAATTCTCGTCTAACCCTCTGGAAACCAGCGTTTGGACTGTTTTTGTGTTGCTCCTCACCTACTTCAGACAGCCAGGACAAAACAACGTTTTGTGGAATAAAGGCTATACTATGACGTTTTTAGAGCGACATGCTATACTATAGGCTTTTTAAATTGACATATTAAGATGATGTTTTTTTTGTTTTACTTTTTTAGCAACATATTATAAGAATTTGAAGAGTTTTAAAAATTACTATACTTTTACTTGTGCAATGAAGTATTATCCTATGGCATTTTTGAGACGACATATCTGGTCAACACACACAGAAATAAACTCCATCAACATCTGGAGTGCATGGCACACATTATATCTGACACTAAAGCTGCATATAAAGTGCATTAAAAGCGGCACCAATAAGAAAATAAACATTAACTTACCGAACAATCAAGAGTCCTTTCAGTGTCTGCTGGTAGAATCAGCTGAAGGTCGAAAACTGGTTAAAACAAGCCAACAGGCAGGAAAACTGTCTGTGGAAAAGGTTCTGCTGCTGCACCGATAAATAAACCAACAGTTATTATATCAGAATTAATCCAAACGAGGAGAACAGAGTCCCTGCTGCCTCCTTCATAGGATCCTGTCAATCATTCCAGACCAGACTGTCAATCAAGTAGTCCCGCCCCCTGGCTTCGCAAAACTTTAACGCTCTATAAAAATCAATATTGATTTATTTTAAGATCGGCCACCTGATGTCTCATTTTGACCATGAAAACTAACAAAAAAAATTCTATCCAGTCTATGCACCGTACTCTGTTTGGCTCCACGCTTGCTGATGACCACTTCCGGTCTCAGAAAATGAAAAAACGGACCTTTTTTCGTTTCTCTCTCTTACTGAATTTATTCTCTTGTTATTGAAAATATAAAATGAAAATCAAAGCATTTTAAAAATTTCGTATATCTGTAACCAAGTATCAATTTGCCCCTCTTTCAATAACAAACAAAGATGAGATCAGGTGCAAATGTACTCAGTAGGAATTTATTCTGGGTCTGGCAGTGGTATGCTGCCTAAGTTCAATAAAATAAAGTAAAAGATTTTATGGACTGAAACGTACCTTCCCTTTAAGTCAGTGTCTGTTTGTTTAGCTCAAATTATGTTCTTTCATGTTAGTGACACACGCACACAAACAACAAAAAAATATTAACAATAATAATAAAATAAACTCTCTTCAGCTTCGATATAAATAATATGACTTAGTCCTGCAACACAAATGGTGGCCAACAACATAAAAGAAATATCCCAACTCAGAACCTTGTAAAATGTCTCTTTTCAATGTTTATCAAAAGTAAATCAGTCCTTTTACTCTAAGTTAATGAACAGTTACTCCTCTCAACAAATTGTGGTGATCCACAATTTGGCATTTCCGAATCCAAAAAAAAAAAAAAAATTGTCAGCAAAGGAAACAAAATTTGGGTACCACCCCCCCCCCCCCCCCAAAAAAAATACTATAGAGCTCTATAGAAAGAAAAGGTTTTGTTTCTGATACTCAAGTTGTCCACGAGCAGACCTGGGTGATGGCTGGCGACCAGTCCTGGGGCACAGCGGTCTCTGCCTGACTCTGGTCCACCCGCACGGTGCACTTCACAATGTTAGCAGATCGCTAGCTAGCCTCTCGGTCCACTCTCCGCTAGCAGGAACAAATATAAGTGGTGACTTGATGTGAAAGACGGCTAGTAGAGACTGGCTACAGCTCTGCCATGTCTTCTGCTCTACAACCGTAAAGCAGAGCTTACTGTTGTGACTCTTACAGAGAAAGTGTGCCCATTGAAACCCCCCCCCAAATAGTATGTGTCTGCACCTACAGGGCTGCAGCTACAGGGCTGTACACTTCCTTTAAGTTTAGAGCACTTTTTACAGACAGCGCCACCTACCGCAATAGATGATCACTAAAGTGCACAATTTACGTTTTAAATTGATTTCACTCAAAATATACTTACAAGACAAAAGGCTTATTCAAGAAGAATTCCCCGTTCATTTTAACCCCTGTAAGTTTTTCTACATAGCTGGAGGCTGCACTTTCAGGAACACACCAAGTATTCAACACAAAGTACTACTACTAACACAAGGACAACTCTGAAGACATATATATATATATATATATATATATATATATATATATATATATATATATATATATATATATATATTACACAATAATATGAAATAAAAATAAAAGCTGAACACACACGCGCACACACGCGCACACACGCGCACACACGCACACACACGCACACACACACACACACACACACACACACACACACACACACACACACACAAGTAAGTGAAGTCTATAGCTCCCGCTGCAAAACCTCTGATCTCACTTCCTCCTGATAGAGACACACAGATAGAAATTAATAAGCATAAGTCGATATAGCACTGATATATCTGATACACTGTACATATTTCACTTATTTACTTTGGTAAAATGGATTTTATTTTTAACTTTTCATGCCAATACACCTCCTTTTGAAATGAGCACCACTTATCAACCGAACAGTCTGCCTTCTTTCTTCAGGTCTTTTTTAATCCGTCTACAAAATTCCTCCACTTCACTGAAAGAGTCAGACTACATTATCACTACAGGCTTGACAGAAATACTGGTAACACTTAAAAAGGATACATTCACAAACATTGGTACGCTTTAACGAAGGTGGCAACTACTTGTATTAGTAAACAGTTAAAAAACAAAAACATTTTAGTGCATTGTGTAAATTTTAAAAAATCCATCCTTTACCCTTACCTTTGATGGTAAGCTGGACCACTGAAGAAGACCTGCTCAGCTTCCTGCAGGGACAGATTGTCCTGCATAGACAGGCCATATATGATGGTCTGCCAAAAGAAAACGGTTCATTTTTAAACAATATAATTTACATATACCATTTTACAGCAGAGCAAGTCATGCTAGACAGGCACATACACAAATACCGCCATGAAAGGTGTGCTATTTATTTAGCCTATAAAAGTGCAGGAGCACAGACATGGATAATTATATTACATGGCAAAGCCTACCTCTGGAAAGAGAACATGACAGATGAACAGCACTTCATCTGTGAAGCTCAGTTGTGTTGGTCCTCTGTGGAGTACAGTCTTTAAGAATGCAACAAGCTTGTCGTGTTGTTCCTCACTATCCAGGTAGAGAGGCATCTGGCAACAAGACTTCTGATGAATCCAAGTAGAGCGTTTGCCACTAAGTACATCCTGAAGGCAAACCAAAGTACAGAAAGAATGAATTTCTGGAATTCAGGTATTCTTTTGAAACACAGCCAAAAAGTGTTCTGTCCGCTGATAATATTACTAACAAAGACCCTAAGTGAATCTTTTCTGAGTCAGTCTGCAATGACGAGAAAACAGGAACATTTTCAAAGTACCACCAAATGCTGCTCAGCTCCCTTTGACTGGATAATGAAGTCCACCAGTCTGGTTTCCTTTGCAGTGCGTTCAGTGACAGCCTGCATATGGAGCGTAACGTCATCAGTGACGGCACCCCGCCTTGGTACTCTGTAAATAGGCTTCAGGGTTCCCTGGAGCAGGTTCTGGCTTCATTAGTCCAGAAAGCAAACCTCTGGCCGTACCTTTCGAACAACAAAATTCATCTAAGATAAATAATGGGAAAAAGCTAATACACTGGTGAAAAAATGCCATGCACAAATACTCTGGACAAAGACTGCCATCCACAGTCTAAATGAACGGGGAATTCTTCCTGAATAAGCCTTTTGTCTTGTAAGTATATTTTGAGTGAAATCATCAATTTAAAACGTAAATTGTGCACTTTAGTGATCATCTATTGCGGTAGGTGGCGCTGTCTATAAAAAGTGCTCTAAACTCAAAGGAAGTGTACAGCCCTGTAGCTGCAGCCCTGTAGGTGCAGCCCTGTAGCTGCAGCCCTGTAGGTGCAGCCCTGTAGGTGCAGCCCTGTAGCTGCAGCCCTGTAGCTGCAGCCCTGTAGCTGCAGCCCTGTAGCTGCAGCCCTGTATGTGCAGCCCTGTAGCTGCAGCCCTGTAGCTGCAGCCCTGTAGGTGCAGCCCTGTAGGTGCACCCCTGTAGGTGCAGCCCTGTAGCTGCAGCCCTGTAGCTGCAGCCCTGTAGGTGCAGCCCTGTAGCTGCAGCCCTGTATGTGCAGCCCTGTAGGTCAGCCCTGTAGCTGCAGCCCTGTAGGTGCAGCCCTGTAGCTGCAGCCCTGTAGGTGCAGCCCTGTAGCTGCAGCCCTGTAGCTGCAGCCCTGTAGGTGCAGCCCTGTAGCTGCAGCCCTGTAGCTGCAGCCCTGTAGCTGCAGCCCTGTATGTGCAGCCCTGTAGCTGCAGCCCTGTAGGTGCAGCCCTGTAGCTGCAGCCCTGTAGGTGCAGCCCTGTAGCTGCAGCCCTGTAGCTGCAGCCCTGTATGTGCAGCCCTGTAGCTGCAGCCCTGTATGTGCAGCCCTGTAGGTGCAGCCCTGTCGCTGCAGCCCTGTAGGTGCAGCCCTGTAGCTGCAGCCCTGTAGGTGCAGCCCTGTAGGTGCAGCCCTGTAGCTGCAGCCCTGTAGGTGCAGCCCTGTAGCTGCAGCCCTGTAGGTGCAGCCCTGTAGCTGCAGCCCTGTAGCTGCAGCCCTGTAGGTGCAGCCTCCCTGCAGACATACCCTTCTCTGGCTCGGTAACCACCGGGTTACATCTCCCTTTTTGATTATGAAAAGGAAAAACGTCTTATATTTCAATTTTAATTTTTGTATTTTAAAACGAAAATCAAATAGCCACTCGTTTTTTTGTTTTTCAATACCTGTTTCAGAACGGAAGATCCAATTGTCAAAATATACACGGACCCATAATGTTGTTGAAATCTATTTTCCTTCAGGAATTCTTCTTCTGAAAATGGGTGCAACTGGGTGATTGTATTTGAGATATCATCTTTATTTCATCAAAAGGAATACTCTTTCATTTCCATGACATTGCCTTCTTTTCCCCCAGTCATACAGCTCTGCAGTCATCTTTTGTTGGCATTGTTCAAATATTTTTTTGCCTTTACTGCACAGTATAAAACATCAGAAGAGGTGCTACATTTGTTTAGATACAACAGTGTAAATGTGCAAGATGAAAAATGACTATCAAACATATATTCTACCATTTAAAATTCAGTTCAAGTCTTTTTTGTTTTGTTTTGTTTTTTTAGTCCTCAGCCACACTGACAAGGCATCACAAACAGCAGAGTCGAATGAAACAAAAGCAGTTTACACTGATAAGAAAGGTTTTTTTTTTTCAATTTGTCATCAAGTACCCTGTATAATACAAAGTCGTTTCAAAATCTCATTTCTTTTAGAGAAAGAGACTGTCTGTTCACAGCAACTAGTCAACAGAAACAAATCGACAAGTCACGTCCTGGTTTACACACAAAGAATAGAAAAATATTTTACTGGAGTCCTTCATTTGTTATTCTGGTGTTCGGGGAGAGAATTACTGTCCCCCTAAACACCTCATTCATGTCCACAGTTTTCTAAAACCAGGAAACTTGTAAAAAGAATCCTGTCTCTTTTACAAAGTGCAATCTGTCCTGTAAAGGCTCGTCTTTAGAAGAAAAATAACCGTCCCATGTCATGTTCACAGATGTCCATGTTGGAGTTTTTAGCTGCGATGGAGTGAATGACTGGTGTTTGTCCCAGTCTGATGACATCACACGTTGGTGACCTCGATGCTGGTGTAGCCTCGGATCGGGCTTCCCTCGGTTCTGGGTGGAGTGTGGTCTCGACCCTCCCGAGGCAGGGAGCCGTAGCTGCCATGGCAACTCAAGTCCCGTCCGCTGCGAGCTTTAGGGCTGAACCCTGCTGGAGGCTGGAGCAGAAACACAAGTTCATGTTTACAGTTAACCACCGGCTCACAAAACAAGTAAACAAATGGAAAACGAACAATTACCAATCAACAATTATGATTAATAACGAAGCCACTTCTACAGACTTGCTTTTACCCTCAACCTTGTTCTTTAATTTTTCAAACTGCCCAGTACCTTTGTTTGTTATGATTGCTAATCTAGCTAATTATTAATTTAATTTATTATCACTTTACTATTTTTTAAGTGACTGCTCTGACTTGTCTCCTTATGTCTTGTTTTTAACTGTCAAAGCACTTTGTGAACACTGTTCTTAAGTTTGCTCAACAAATAAAGTTGTTGTTATTATTATTATTATTATTATTATTATTATTATTATTATTATTATTATTATTATTATTATTACTATTATTATTATTATTATTATTATTATTATTATTATTATTATTATTATTATTATTATTATTATTATTATTACTATTATTATTATTATTATTATTATTATTATTAATACTACTACTACTACTAATAATAATAATAATAATAAAAATGGACGTAACTCTGTCAAGGGTAAAATGTACATTTAAATCCAATATTCTCTCACATGGATGCAGCTGATTTGAAATTCCCATCAGTTAACTAGTTAGGGTGAATATGTAAATATGTTGTGTATTAATTCACTTACATTTACAAACCAACATTTGCAATGTTACTCCTTTACACTACATAATATATACAATACCTGCTCAGGGTATTTTATTATTATTTTATTGTTATAATGTATGTTTGTATATATCTTCACTTTTGCTGCTTATCTTACTTTTATTCCTTACCTTTATTTATTTATTTGTTTTTATAAATTTGACTTCGAGATACATACAAAGAATTCCAATGTAACTGTATTATTATTCTATAATAGTGTGTAAAAGAATAGTGAATTTTTATGGTCAAATAAAAAAAAAAAGAATCACCATGTGCAAAAAAATTTTAGATGTGGACATTGTTCAGTCAGCATTGTACAGTTCTGGCCTGTTTTTTTGTTTTGTTTGTAATATACCTGTGCAAATGGCAATCTATTCTATTCTGTTCTCTTCTAATTTAATGATATTTAGTTGAGCCTGGCTGATATACTGGCTGGCCTGTCACACATATTAGTACTAGAATATATGTTTTTTTGTACAGAACATAAAGCATATAAAGAGGGGTAATTAGGTCCGAGTCATATGCTTTGTTCAGCTGTTTTAACACTATTTCCAACACTCTACAGAAGCACTGTCCGCAGTACACGTAGCAGAGTATGATGGTGTGGAGCCAAACAGTGTTGTCATGGTAAGCTATGAACCAGCTTGGGACATACATTGGTTCCAAGTCAGTAAGTATATAAGTCTTACCCCTATCCATTTTCATCTTCAATACCACTCTATTCTCTCTCTCTCTATATATATATATACATATCTATCTACATATACATATTCCTCATATATATATATAGATGCATATGAATAATATCATCATCATTTTATATCATATTATCAGAAAGATCAGTATCGGCATCAGCGCTAAACATCTAGTATCAGTCAGATTCTAAACTTGACAATTTATTTAATGAAATACTTTCTGTAATAAAAGCATCTTGCTCTGTTTATCACCCTCATTAAACTAACTTTGTCATTCAGTGCCTAATTAGTGCTACAGCTCTGTTGCGTCTGTGTCAAATCTGTGTTGTGTAACATGAAAGTGACCGTGTATAATTTTTGTTTCCAAACACAAGCTGAAATTGTGGACAACAGCTTGGGTTGTAGAGCAGTAATTTTTTCGCACTTTGACAGCCCTCCTCCTCAGCGAGCCCTCTTCATCAGTGTGTCGGCTGGTGGAGCTGGGCGGTCTGCCCAGGGAGTTCTGGCGAAGCAGGGTTGGTGGTGTTCCCAGGCCTAAATGCTCGTAGTCCTGTTTGGCATCAGCTCTGCGGGGAGACGGGAGCAGCAGCACATAGTGTTTTAACCAAACGCTGATAACATGTTATCAGAGATGGGTTCTTTTAGGTCAGGGGTGTCAAACTCAACTTAGTTCAGGGGCCACATACATCCAAATTTGATCTCAAGTAAAATCATAGCATAATAACCTATAAATAATGACAATTCCAATTATTTAGTGCAAAAAAGTACATTCTGAAAATACTCACATTTAAGGAAATATCTTTTTAGAAAACATTTTGAACAAACTGAAATTTTTTAAGAAAAATAAATTCAATTTCAACAACATTATGCTTCAGTTTATCATTTACACATTACAACTTCCACATCACAGGGTATCTATAAAGGCACAAAACATCTAGTCACATGTATCTGGAACTGAACGATATAGTGTGCTATTTTACTTTTAAAAAGACAAAAGACAACAAAAACAGGACAAATATTACAAAAGTGAGACACAAAATGACAAAGTGAGAAACAAAATGACAAAAAAATGAGACAAACGACACAAAACAAAACAAAAAAGAGACAAAAAATTTGACAAAGTGACAAAGCGACAAAAAAAATTAACAAAGTATACAAATGACAAAAGCATGAAACAAAACGACAAAAACAATACACAAACAAATAAATAAAGCAAACCATAAATTGGCAAAAATCAAACAAAAAACACAAGTGAGACAAAAAAGAAACACAAAAACAATAAATAAAACAAAAACATGAGACAAATGACATAAGTCAGACAAAAATAGACAAAAAGACAACAAAAATAAGACAAAATATTACAAAAATGAGACACAAAATGACCAAAAAACAATGAGCAATCTGGTATCTTATTTTGAGATGAAAACAGCTTGTCATTATCTAGGAATTATTCTAAATTCATAGTTTTGCAAATTTATAAGAAGCAGTTAATGTCTTCTCTGTAATTTTAGTTTTTCACAAAGTGGTCCTGTGGGCCAGACTGAACCATCTGGAGGGCTGGTTTTGGCCCGCGGGCCGCATGTTTGACACCTGTTTCAGGTAAAGGAATCTTTTCACATGTGTGTCTCGATGTCTCTGTGAACGTCTCCTCTCACCTGGCTGGGCCAATCAGTGCTTTCATCTCCTCAACAAGGTGTCGGCGAACCATGTGCTTGTTGCTCGGGATTCCCAGCGCTGTTGCCATGGCGTCCGTGTTGAAAGTGGGGTCTAGCACCATGACAGCTCCATGGACTCCACTGTTTAAGAGACCCTCAGCAAATTCCTGGGTGGGCAAATGGGAAGAAATCCAAATAGTCACCCCTTTCATTCATTACACATTCATTCATATCTAAAGTTCTTGGTATAATCCTGTGGATGTTACTGGCTAAGGAGGAAAGATTCTGCAATCATCAGCCTCTCAAAATGATGTTTAAAATTGATTTGAAAGCACAGAGCCTATTGATTCATTTGTTGATATCAGTAGAACTCAAACTTCCTGAGGATATTAACAGGATGTCAGTCCAGACAGCCTTATCTGTGCACACTCTGAATGTGGTCGTTATCGACGGGGAACATTAATATTGGAGCATCAACACAAAGGCTGTAATCAGCCAGGACCAGGTTTGATGTAAAATTACAAAGGCTTGCTATCACTCTGTGGAGCGAGTAAACAAAGGATCTTCTATTTACCACGTGATGGTGTTTTTACAGTATTCAGCACGTGCATGATGGGGATGCATCTCTTCATTATCTTCATTAATTGTGTACTATATATACTGGTTAAAAATGTGTTAGCTTCAACAAATCCATTTGTTATTTCAGTGGAGAAAAAAAATATATGTTGTATGATATGATGCTCTATGTCTGGATCAGTTTGTATGTCAACATGTGACTTTAAGTTAATATGTTGTTCCCAGTCCCACCTTGAGGTCAATATCTCTGATCCATTTCATGACCCGATGAGACGTCCACACCAGTGGATCCACATTCTGGTGCTCACACTGTATCCGGCGAGCCTGCAGGGCCTGAAAACCATTTCAAAAAACGCACTTTATACAACTGATAGGGAATATACACTCACTGGCCACTTTATTAGGCACACCTGTTCAGTTGCTTGTTAACCGAGCATCAGAATTGGGGAAAAGGGGGATTTAAGTGACTTTGAACGTGGCATGGTTGTTGGTCTGAGTATTTCAGAAGCTGCTGATCTACTGGGATTTTCACACACAACCATCTATAGGGTTTACAGAGAAAGGTCCGAAAAAGTGCAGATATCCTGTGAGGCCTTTGGGATGTGGTGGAATGGGAGACTTGCAGCATGGATGTGCAGCTGACAAATCTGCAGCAGTGTGATGCTGTCATGTCAACAGGGACCAAAATCTCTGAGGAATGTTTCCAACACCTTGTTGAAAGGATGCCACGAAGAATTAAGTCAGTTCTGAAAGCAAAGGGGGTCCAACCTTTTACTAGCAAGGTGTCCCTAATAAAGTGGCCAGTGAGTGCACAAGGGGGTGTTCAAGCAGCAGAGTTTAACCAGTTTCAACTGTTTCTCGCTTACCTCTTTGTCGAAATTGAGTAAATGTAGCAGTTCTATCCCCAGCAGCAAGCTGACCTGATGGAACTTCTTCGTGATGTTCAGGTGACGCTCCAAGTCCCGACGTGTCAGAGAGTTCAACATGCGTCCATCTACCAGGTGAGTGTGAAAGGCCTGAGAGTACTGAGGCAAGCCCACGTCGCTCAGCCAGGCTTTGGCCACCCAGTGATGGTCCATATCTGCAGCCTTGGAGAGCCTGCAGACAGACAGTGGAACGTGGATTTAACCTTCGTGTTGTCCTGCGGGTCAAAATTGACACATTTTAAAGTTTGAAAATGTGGAGAAAAAAAACATTTTCAACATTTTTGGGAAATCTTTGAACATTTTTTGGTGGAAAAAAGAAATGTTAAAAATCTTTCTTAAGAACATTCACAGAACAATCAACCAAAATCCAGCAAATTTCGCTGGATTTTGGTTGATTTTTTTTGTGAATGTTCTTAAAGAAAATATTAGAAGTTTTACTGATATATATGGAATCACTTTAGATACTTTTAGGACTTTTTTGGGAAGATTTTTACTCATTTTTTGAAAATATTTACAAGAATTTTCTTGCCAAATTTGGGGGATTTTTTAAAAATAAAACTTTTAAGGGAAACTTTCAAGGAATTATTGGGGATTTTTTTGCTGAATTTTTGGAATTTTTTTCAGACAAGGAAACCACATTTTTTGGTACCTGTAAATGAGGACAACAGGAGGGTTAAAGGGTTCCTCACATAGAAAAAATCTCATTTTTGCATTGCTTGGGAAAATAGTTTTAAAGCAACCAAATGTATGGCTTTGCTTGTCCTATTTATTTGGTCCAGATGTATATTGATAGTCGTTGTATGGCTTATCATTAAATATCGAACAGGCATTCATGGTCCTCAGATGGTGAAAGCTACTGACTTTTTTTTTCCCAGAAAAACTATGAGGTTAGTATTGTCCTGACAACCAGTAAATGGACTGCTATTCAGTTCATATTTCCCATAAAATGAATCATAATGACTTAAATGCTGCCATGATTTCCCCCTGGTGCCATTATGTAACACAGCTTTCTTTTAGTTTGCTATTGTTAGCATGCTACCACAACAATCTAAGAGGGCAAATACTACATCAGCTGAACATCCACATTTTAGCATTTAGCTCAAAGAACTGAGCTGCTCCCAAGCTTAGTCTTCATCTGCTAGAATCTCAATACAATACAGATGTGTGGTATTACATCTGTAGCTGCTCAAAGCATGAACAAAGATACAGAGCTGAAATGTCATGCTGATTAACTAGCCAAGAGCCAGAACATTGATTTGGGATAGTTTTGTTAATCTAATAATGTTTTTGTTTTTTTTTTAACTTAAAAATGTCTAATAATTACATAGTTTGCAAAATTAACAGCTTTTCTTTGTTTTTTATTATAGAAAAGAGTAAAACAGAATTATTCTATTTGGACTGTCAGTAAGACTTTCATCTGGACCTAATGAAAGTTAAGTTGAAATTTTTCACCATTTTACAATTAATTGACAAATCAATCAGCTAATCATTACATTAATGTATGATGAAAATAATCGTCAAAATAACATTTGAAAAATATGCATCTCCCTGCAGAAAGTGTCCCTATTCCCTATTTCACAGCAAAAGTCCACAGAAGTCACAGTTGACAGTTTTCAAAGGGACAATTTCTTTGATATGAAGTAGTTCCGAGGAGAACTCTCCACTTCAAGGTCTGTGGATAATCCAGAGTAACAGAGACACAGATTCTGGAGAGGCACGCTGCTTTTCAATTTTTCAGATGTCACTTTTTCAATGCTCTGAGGTTGGCAAACTGAATATTTCAAAACCCAGGGAACATTAAAGTCAAACTAGCTGCATAGTTAAATACCACAAGGGGTTAGTGAGAAGATGATTTTATTTTTTTTCTTGTGATTTGGGCGAGTTGAACTTGTGTAGTAAGTTGTAATGTGTAAATGATAAACTGAGGCATAATGCTGTTGAAACTGAATTTATTTTTCTTAACAATTTTCAGGTTGTTCATAATGTTTTGTAAAAAGATAATTCCTTAAATGTGAATATTTTCAGAATGTATATTTTTTGCACTAAATAATTGGAATTGTCATTATTGATAGGTTATTATGCTGTGATTTTACTGGGTCAGCCCACTGGAGATCAAATTGGGATGAATGTGGAACTAACCTGAACTAGAATGAGCTTCACACCCCTGACTTAGAAGATGTTCTCCCTCACTACATCATGTAGGCTGAATGTTTTTCCTATGAATCACCAACAGATGGCCCTCTTGCACTACCATGTCATATACAGTTTCTATGGGAATCCTCTGCATCTCTTCCTCACCCTCTACCATTCTCAGCATCTCTGTAATCTTCAATGGCCAGGCGGAGTTTGCGGCGATGCATTAAACTGCTGACACCTAAACCCAGCTCCAGGTCTTCATCAGTGAGTCCCAGTAAAACCTGCAAGACGCCACAACGGACCAGTCAGAATTCACTGCGAGTACAAATTATTTCTGCATCATGTGAGGGCCTTTACCTTGCCACTCTTGACGTTTTCTGAGCAGGAGCGGATGTACATGGGCATCGCCATGACAACCTCCAGCCAGGCCTGCACCGTTCCCGCCCTCCACTGGGACATGGGCGTCATCCTGGCCAGCTCCACCTGCTGGAGGCGGTCCAGCTGGTCCTCCGAGCCATCCGACAGGCTGAGGCTGTGGCGGGTGGGGCTGGAGAGGCTGTCTGAGTCTGGGTGGGGTGAGGTGAGGTGAGGTGGGTGAGGTGAGGGGACGGGGGTTAAGACACATGGGTGATGCAGGTTGAGGTTGTGAGTGAAGGCAGAGGTGGCGTAGTGGGTATAGTGAGCAACGAGAAAACACAACGTCAGTGTGCTGCAGGAAATATTTAAAAAAAACATATTCATATAAAATCCTACCCAGTGGGGGGGCAGAAGGGAACGAACAAGCTTTTAACGACATCCTAAGCTTTTGGCTGCGCGACAACAAGCTAAGTGTTTGCCAGTGATGCTGTAAACAAAGTTGCAGCTTTTTATAAACAAGCTCCTCACTTAAGAAGTCCATTAAACTGGCAGCTGTTTGAGCTGCAGAATTAACATGACTCATCTGTCTAGATTAGCCTGCAGCAAAAAGCTCTCTGAAGATAGGGGGAAAAAAACACATGCAATTAGGAAAAGCATGTTACATTTTAATGCATTATGATCACATCGAATTCATAAACTGTAATGCTCTCTCCCTAAATGATTCCCTATAGTTTTGTACCGCTTACCTTATACATCACTAAGTTGATCCAAATATTTCCTGTTTACATTTTTTCTCATCATCAATGTCTGGAGGAGTAATCAGGCCGAGATTTCAGTATTGTGTGCAATTTTACAGTCAAAACCAGCAGGTGGCAACATGAGACTAAATGTGGATTCAGCAGCTGGTGTAGCATCATATACTTCCTTCATTGTCATTCTGCTTGAAGCATCCTCACCCCTGGCTGTTCTTTTTCCTCCGATAACAAAAATGACGTACCTCAAAGTCACCTGTCTTGTTTAATACGTTCGGAAAGCCTCTACCTTAACGCCAGCCCTCAGAATACAGCGGCACTCTCTGGCTTCCCCTTTGACTGCACACGAGCTTTAGCCATCAAGGCTGCAACTGTAAGGACTCCTGGGAAGCTAATGAGCCTTGGATAAAAGCATCCACCTGAGAGCTCGCTCTTAATGGACAGTGCAGAATCTTTGTCCTTCCTGTTGGTCGCTACATTCTCCACATCCATTTGTTGTTTCAGTGGAGGAAAAAAAAAGTAAAGATGTGGGATGAAATGATGCTCTCTTTCTGCATCATTCACTGAAATGTTGCCTGGGGCCTTCGAGTTTAAAAGAGAACAAAAAATAAATCAACATGTTTTTTTTGTTGTTGTTTCCTCCGTGTTTCTGTCTCCTGTTTCATTTCCAGTAAGCAGTCGATGGAAACGCTACTTTTCTGGCAGCCTCCACTGGGCCATTGTGTGTTTCCTCAAAAGGAGATTCACGAGTGGATGATTGCGAGGTCCAAATAAACAGGTTTTTATTAAACCTGCCTACAGTAATTCATCTCGAGCTTGTTGGTTTTTACGTGCCCTCCTAAGAGCAATGTATAAACTGGCGGTGCACATCTAAGTGCCCTTCTGAGAGCAATTCATTTTAAGCTGAATAAATCTGCTCCTTGGCCAGAAATGCAGTCGTCCATATACGAGGTCTGTTTTCCACTCCTAGTAAGTCCTAACAGAGAAAGCCCAGTGGAAGCCGAGAGGTCAGAAGAACACCCCACAGCTATTGAGCTGTTTTACTACGGAATAGTTTGGTGCGTTTTATCTGAGCTCCTGAATGTTGATGTGTTCTGTGAACACCATGATGGATTGTTCTGTTTTGTAAATTACATTTTACTCAAGACAGAAGATGCTGCTTTGTTTAAACTGTCAAAAACTTTGGAAATTATTGATGCAACACAGCAGCATTTCTGATGTGGGGGCCGGTTCTTGTCCGTGGGCCGCATGTTTGACACCCCTGGTATATATGATAAATATGAAGGTACATCCAGTCTGTTTCCAGTCTTTGTGCCGAGTTAATGAAGTGGCTAAAACTTGAATTTTATTCAAATCTGAAAGAGTAATTTGACATTTTGGATATTTGCTTATTTGCCTTCTTACTGAGCCTCAGATGAGAAGATTGACACCTTTAACCAGATTATTGAGTTAATATGAAGCTATAGTCAATCCTATGCTATGCTAATTGCTCCTTGTTGCAGCTTTATATGGTATTTAGCGTTCATTTTTAGAGTCATATCAGCTCTCGAAAGGAAAGTGAATAAGCGTATTTCCCAGAATGCTTCGACATTCCTTTAGCTGCACTCATTGTTGCTGAGATATGTGGTAAATGTGAGAAACGGTGAAGTCAACGCTGACGTCTGTGTTGATGTAAGTAGAACCGAAAGTTCAAGGGAGAGACTTGAGCTCAGACGGATGTTATTGGAGTATAGAAGAAAAAAAAACAACCTGCAGTTGCCCTCGAATTCTTGCTTTATGTAGAGGCACTTAATTGTTTTCAGATGGTTCACTAGAACTTGAAGAAGTGCTTGACTCCAAGGTCGTTTTGTGATGCTGTCTGAGAGTTAGAAGGCATCTGCAGACACAGTTTGCAACCCAGCATTTTCTTTTTTTTTCTTTTGAAAAGCAACTGGAACCGCTGTACCTTGGTCCTACTGAGTCTGATTGATTGCTTCGTGGGTCGCTTCACTGTGTTGAGAGTCCGATGGAGGTCAGACAGGAGGGGTTGGTGTTAGAGGTCAGGGGTCAAATCAAAGCAGAACGTTATTGACACATTGTGCTGACACATATGAGCTCCGTTCCAGCAATCTGACATGGCTTCATCTCCCCTCTCCGCTGCTTGTTTTCTGATTATCGATTCCAATACAACACAAGAGGAAGAAATGCTCTCTGGTATGAATACGGAGAGAGGAAAGGAGGCCATTTGGAAGCTTTTGGATTGCAATCCTCTCACAGATGGACTTGCAGGGCTGAGGGAAGCTACCGCATATGTTAAAAATGGCAGCCCCCCCAGCGTAAAGGACGAGTCAGGATTAGAGTCATACCACAACAAACGGACACTTACAAGACACACAAACACAGGGAAAGAGAGGACAGCCACATGGAAATTCAGCGTTATTTATTTTATTTCAAAATAACTCTTAATTTTCTCATTTAGTTCTTTTGAGCGTAACTTTGTTGCCATGCCTGTAAAAGTTTGCTACTATCCACTTCTTCTAAAACATCTCAGGGCTTCGGAATAGAAGTCCTCCACTGTCGCCTACATCTTTTGAACTTTAAATAAAACTCTTTTCATAATAATATTAATTTAATTTCTGTAATGTTATCTCATTTACAAAAAGAAAACATCTGCGGAAAAATAAGAAAAAAAAACAGAGAGACCGTGGCTCAAAACATAAAGTGATATAATATTTTTCATTTGATATGTTATCTCCACCATCAGCAGAGGATCATAAAAGTTGATTAAATGAAAAAAAGCCTAGATTTTCTTACATCTTTCTCTGAATGTTTGATGAAATAAGCTGGTTGAGCTATTGTTGCTATACACTTTAATGCATGGTGACTCATATTTGAATTACCGCAGTGATTAAGTCCGTGAGCCTAAATGTAGGCTGTGCTAAAGGTTAAAAGATAATCTCCTCGCTGCTTACATGGGTGCTCCTTTGGCAAGCGCTGCGGTTAAATACAGCTCTAATGTAATCTGGAACTCTATAGTGTTTCAGGTGAGGCCAACAAATACCCAGTGTTAGTTTAATATCGGTGAGAGAGAAGATTTCCTGGGGGGGTTCGTGCAGACTCCGACTCAATCCAGTGAATGGATGAAAAAATTCCAATGTCTTGTGCTTGAAAAAAGAAACGCTATTAACCTTTAGCACGAAGTTAATTGCTTTCATTCAGCGATGTCCTGAACTCAGCATCAGAATTTTTTCCGTGAGTTCTCAGGGTCACGGGAGAAGTTATGGATTTGCTTGATTAGCACGCTTAAATCTGGATTTTTAACCTTCAAAGTTGGCACTCGGGCATGTTATAGTAGTCTGCACCTCTTAATTGAAGTTCTGGTTATCTGGTAAAATAACTTTAATTCAAGACGTCTTTAAAAGCCTTGACTACAGGCTAAAATCTGCTCTGTAAGAATAACTGATGTTCCGACTAACTTTCCACAGAAGAATCCTACTCCCAGTGCGGTGTTGTTATAACAACAGCTATGAGCAGCTGTGAGGTCCAGCAGAGAGGAAATGTCACAAAGCCTCATGAATAAGCAGAATAATTAAAGATTCAAAATGCAGTGCTGGGTTTGGTGACTTTGCTGACCTTTACTATATCGAATGTAATTTTGCATAAAGAGCCTCGTAGGTGCAGAATAAAACTAAACTATGTTCAGTTTGGGATGTTCAGCTCTTAAACATTAATCAGAGCTGTTTTTATTTTTGCGTAACAGAGGGTCAAGTTTGAAAATTTAATCACTTCATTTAAAATGGAGGAAATCATGAATAAACATCATGAAATCAGTAACTGACCTCTCTTTTGTTGTTTCGAACAGACAGTTTCTCACCTTGTTGACAACATACCCAGGGAGAGACATTTCTCTTTTAGCAGGGTTTAGCTGAACATGCATTCGGGGACTGGGACTATGTGCATGCATGTCACACATGTACCTTAGGCATGTACGTCTGACATTTCCTGTTTGGCGTCATGATGCTGTGGAACAACATGGAAGGTTCAGTCCTCGCTTAGCAGCTTCTTTGAAGTCTCTTTGAGTCAACATCAAGGAGTGCTTCTGCACAGATTTTTTTTTTTTTTTTTGGCGGTTGAGGGATGTGTTAACCGACAACCGAATTGTGTTGAGTGGATTTGAGGAGTCTGCATGTTGCCTACAGGAAACTGTTCTCATCGTGGCAGTGTGGAAGAAGGGGATGGACCAAGCAGGACAATAAACAGGAGGAGTTTTAAGTTAAAAGGTAGTGGGAGGAGGGGGGAGTACATGTCAAAAATAACAAAAGGCATTCAGGACAAGGAGACATTTACACGCACAAAGTGCACATCAACTGTTGTTATTTACAAGTACAGCAGTCCTTCAAGTTTCCAGTTGAGTGAAAACAAAAAGTCAAAATGTAAAGAACAATTAAAAGATCCGATAACACAGCTGTTTTGGAGGGCGGATACAATAGAACATGTCCACGTTGTCGCTGTGTTACTCTCCACGCTATTTACACATCTGTACATACATGCAGGTGCAATTTGCTCGTTAAGGTTTACACTTCAGCGAAGCAAGATGCGCCTCCGGCTTCTGACATGGCCTCTGACCATGGGTGACACACACATGCACACGCTCTCACACGCATACACACATCGGTATGCATGCATGTGAGACTACACAGGCACACACGATATTATACAGTATCTGTACACACTGACATCGAACACACACCCATCCTCTCATACATGCGCACTTCAACACAATGTCGTCTTCTGATAATTGCCACAAAAGGCTCTCCGGGTGGTTGACTGGGACATGTGTGCTTTACCAGTCTGCATCCTCCTCTATGTAATAATCAGGTGTTGAAGTACCATCAAACAAACCAGGGTCGAGGGACTTGCGCTGCTTTCCTCGGGCGAAGACACGCGACAGAGAGCCCAGCCCCATCTTCTCTTTCTTCTTCTTACGCTTCGCCTCCTCCAGATCTTCTAGGGACTGCAGGAAGAGAGAGAGTGGAGAGACAGAACAGAGGGAAGAGGAAGATGAAGAGATGGGCGAAGGAACAGAGAGAAGCGAGAGCAGAGGAGTCAGTGAAGGGGTGCAGAGTGGGCGATAAAGACCACAAGATAAAGATCACAGCACAAAGGGGAAGTGACACTTGACATGCTGCCAGGCATGCGCTTATTCAAGTTTTCACATAAATTCCAGTCACTGCTGCAGAGTGAGTACACAACAGAAGGCATGGGGCAAACATGAATTCAGCCAGAACGATGGCGGAAGGAGACGACAGCGGCCAGGCAGCGGGGCAGTTAGCTACACAGGAGGCGGTTTCTTGTGAGGGTGCGATGGTGGGCAGCTCTTACATTGCAAAGGGAGTGAGTCCGATGGCGTGGTGAGTTGATGTCGCTGGGTGTGGATGACCGGTCTCCCTCCACAGCAGAGGCGTCGGAGATGATGGAAGGCTGACGCGAGTGACACGGGCTCACCCGCACGGCAGCCACTAAACGGGATGAGAGGGAAAAGAGAAAAGGCTTGTTTCTTTCTCGGGTGTTTTGGGCACCAAAAGTAGTGAACAGGGACAATCTGATTCCTCCCCAACAATGACATGTATTTTTTGGAAAAGAAAAGAGAAAGTCTGTAACAAAAAGCCTGAAATCATTTGCAATCAGCTGCAGTTGCTAAGCAACAGTGAAAACAGCCTTGCAGAGGTTGATTGTGTGTGTGTGTGTGTGCCTGCGTGCGTGCGTGCGTGTGTGCGTGCGTGCGTGCGTGTGCGTGCGTGCGTGCGTATGTGTGTGTGTGCCTGCGTGCGTGCGTGCGTTTGTGAGTGGGAGTGTGTGCGTGTGTGTTGTGCGTGTGTGCGCGTGCATATGTGCGTGCGTGTGTGAGTGCGTGCGTAGGTGCGTGCGTGTGTGAGTGCGTGTGTGTGTGTGTGTGTGTGTATGTGTGTGTGTGTGTGTGTGTGTGTGTGTGTGTGTGGGAGTGGGAGTGCGTGCGTAGGTGCGTGTGTGTGTGTGTGAGTGCGTGTGTGTGTGTGTGTGTGTGGGAGTGGGAGTGCGTGCGTAGGTGCGTGTGTGTGTGTGTGTGTGTGTGTGTGTGTGGGAGTGGGAGTGCGTGCGTAGGTGCGTGTGTGTGTGTGTGAGTGCGTGTGTGTGTGTGTGTGTGTGTGCGTGTGTGTGTGTGTGTGTGTGTGTGTGTGTGTGGGAGTGGGAGTGCGTGCGTAGGTGCGTGTGTGTGTGTGTGAGTGCGTGTGTGTGTGTGTGTGTGTGTGTGTGTGTGTGTGTGTGTGTGTGGGAGTGGGAGTGCGTGCGTAGGTGCGTGTGTGTGTGTGTGTGAGTGCGTGTGTGTGTGTGTGTGTGTGAGTGCGTGTGTGTGTGTGTGTGTGCGTGTGCGTGTGTGTGTGCGTGTGTGTGTGTGTGTGTGTGTGTGTGTGTGTGTGTGTGTGGGAGTGGGAGTGCGTGCGTAGGTGCGTGTGTGTGTGTGTGTGTGAGTGCGTGTGTGTGTGTGTGTGTGTGTGTGTGTGTGTGTGTGTGTGTGTGTGTGTGTGTGTGTGTGTGTGTGTGTGTGTGGGAGTGGGAGTGCGTGCGTAGGTGCGTGTGTGTGTGTGTGTGTGTGTGTGCGTGTGTGTGTGTGTGTGTGTGGGAGTGGGAGTGCGTGCGTAGGTGCGTGTGTGTGTGTGTGTGAGTGCGTGTGTGTGTGTGTGTGTGTGTGTGTGTGTGTGTGTGTGTGTGTGTGTGTGTGTGTGGGAGTGGGAGTGCGTGCGTAGGTGCGTGTGTGTGTGTGTGCGTGCGTGCGTGCATGTGGGAGCGTGTGTGTGTGTGCGTGTGTGTGCGTGTGTGTGTGTGCGTGTGTGTGTGTGCGTGCACCAGTGAGATTGAAACGTACAGTACAACCCATTGCATAGAAACTTGGGGTTCGTGACTGTTCATATTTCTTGTCGCCTTCTTTCTCCTGATGTCTCCAGTTAATCAGCAGCTTGTGAGAACCTGGAGCTGCCCTTTAAAGCAAACTCTGGAAGGACTGAGATGGACTCAGAGGGCTGCAGGGCTAATTTCTGTGGAGCTTTCTTTATATGAGTAGTAGGAGGTGCCAGCTCTCTACTTTGGTTATACAAAGTTTAAACTATTTCTTAAAGGTTAGACGAACCTCTCAGTGTAAAACCTTCTGTATAGTGCAGTTAAAAATACCATTTTTTCTATAATGGTAGTGTTTTTTGCATAATAACATAAATAATGCTATATTTGTTTGATGCTATTTGGCCTTTCACACATTGTTCAAATAATGTATAACACCGTGTGCTGACATTTGCAGCCGAAACACAAACTGCTCAGCTGAATTTTCGAAAAACAACACCCTCTTTTTGTGGCAGGGTGAGGCACTGGGCTTGCTGCTTTGCTACAATACCACACAGCTCTGTTCCCATCTGCAAGGTCAGACTATCAAAGTGATGGAGCTACACAAGAAAATGAATTGTTTGAACTTTAAAAGGTGGTTTTTCCAATGTATTTCAGCCACAAATGTGGTTATACAGTGATGACGTCTGTCCTTCTCCTGAGGTTTATGCCAGTCAAGGGGCCTGAAATGTAGAAATAATAACCAAAAAGGTGACCCAAAAGTTCAAGCTACTTCAACATCACAGGCAATTTATAAATTTACTCGCGTTTCACCACAAATAAACAGTATTTAACACGCAACTGAGCTGCTCCTCAGCTGCCACCATCATCAAATACGCAGGAAACACTTGTGTGCAGCAAAGACAAATGGAAGCTGTAAAGCCAAAAAAATATCTTCACTGCGACATGAAGCGCATGACACGTCACAACATCGTCCGCGGCCAACAACGTGGTCGTACTGAGCGGATGGCAGGAGTGGATGTGTGTGAAGCAGGTTCACATGAGCATGCAGAGGGTAAATGACGACCAAACGTCGGTCTTGTTTGCGCTCATGTGCCTACCTTGTCTGTCGGTGGGATGTCCTGTGTGGACGTAGAGGGTCTGCTGACTCTGTCTGATGGCAGCGGTCAGGGGAAGATCAGCCTGCATCACCCACTCCTGGTTGTTGCCGTTGACGACCGCCTCCGTTGGCATGGCCAGCGAGTGCCGCTTGGGCACGTCCTTGGTCAGGGTGGCTAGTGACTGTTTGGCCTTAAAGGAGGTAGACAGACAGATGCAGTAATTCAGGGAGAGAATCCATCAGGAGGGGAATCCTGTCAAGAAATCTTCATTTCAGCCTCACCTGTTGTTTTTGCTCTTCACTTTACATACGTTGTGTACGTGTGTAGGCACATATACATTAGGGCTGTCACAGTATCACCTACCAGACACTTACTGGCATTATTACAATATTATCATATGCATATTTTCACATGACATCAAAGTTTTATGTTTTATATCAGTTATTGTCAAAACTGGTATATTGTGACACCCCCAGTATACATGTCAATTGATGTGTCCAGAATTCGACTAGAAATGTGTGAAAGCATGCAGATAGTTTCTCCCCTGGGCTCCTCATGTGGCTATTGTCTCATGAAAAATGCAGCTGTATTCTTGTTCTCTTTTTGTTGTGTGAAATCTGTGAAATGGACAGAAAATCTGCTGTTTGTTGCGACGCTAGATGTTGTTAAAATGAGGAAAATAAGCTTTTCTGTAAGTTTAATGACTGCTATTGCTCTGTGGTGGATTTTATTTGGAACAAAAATGAGCTGCCGGAGCCTTAGAAGATGTGTTTGTGCATGTTTATTTTATGTCGATAAATTCTTTGTTACTGCTGTACGTTCTCTGATTAGCCTTCACTCGGTGTTGGTGTTTTACAAATGCTTGAAATCTTGTTATTGTGCGATTCTTATCATCATGCCAAGCAACAACAGGCTGCAAATCACTGGCACAATCAGCTTCACTGCAATCATCTCTACCTACCAGCAGTCAAACAATTATCAATCACAGTCTCTGACATGCAAAACAGAATACAATCACAAGTCTTCGGCGTAATCATTAGTTGTCAGAATATTGACGATTTTGTTTTTTTCCCCCAAGCAATTAAGAGCGTTCAATTACACCTAAAGTACATTCAGATCAATGACAGTGGGAATCGGTGGGACCACTGATGTTAGGATCACTGGGACCAGTAAGGGCGGGCTGAGGGGTTAGTGAAAAAACGTGCATCTGAGGAGGAGGGCTTTCCAAAACGACAATTAGATCACAAATAGGAGAGAGTTCCAGGGAGCAGGAGGGGCAAGGAAATGACATTTTTTAAAGCTGGGGACCCGTCTTACCGCCATGACCCTAGGAGAGCAGTCCCTGTCCACAAGCCGCTCAAACACCCGGAACTCCATTCTCTGATTGACACAGTTACTCATCTGGGGGGTTGGAGACATGAGGGATGTCTATGCTGTACATTCAAAGGCTTTCCATGTTGTGATTAAGTGTTGTATGTGTAAAAACAGTGCATAGTGACAGAAAAACGTACTGAACGACCACCAAACAGGAATCAAACTGGTGCTTTCTACTGCTGCTTTTTGGAATAAACTTATTTCCCTTGACTTGACTTGTCAGTATTTTCAACACTTGAGATATTAGAAACATATAAGGGTGCTTTAAAAAGTTCTCTGATCACCTGGAAACAAGGGACAGAACTCCCATTTTGGGGCAGAACTGCTTTCTATAAAGCCTTATATAACTGTCCATAATCACTCAAATGTTTGTCGTCATTTCTTTGCGAGATGAGGAAAGCTTTGAGCTGGAGTGTTATTGCTCCAGGATGATGCAGCCGTCATCATATCACAGGCAGCACTCACCCGACTTGGTGAGGACCAGGTGACGTCTGGTAAATGAGGTTCATGCGGAAACGGTTCAAAACCACATTTGGCTGCTTGTGTCGCGTCTAATATGTGGACAGGCGCATCGTCTTGGAGCAACAGCACTCCAGCTCATAGCTTTCCTTTCTTTTTTTCTTTGTTTTGTTGTGACATTTTAAGATTGAACAAATCATAAAATTAGACGAATAGGATGTGTAAATCAAATTTCAGAGCAAACAAGGATAAGATTGGAAGACCTAACGTGTCAACTGAAGTTATGAATACACTAAATAATCCTGTGGAAAGCAGTAGCAGAAGCCCATGAAGCCCACATAAGATGCAAGACCAGAACAGCAGGCCCTCTCTTCATCTGCACCCGTGAGTTGAAACCAAGGTCACGCTGAGCTACATCCTGATTGGGTCTTAAGACGATGGGTTGTGGCTTTCCAAAACAGGAAGAGGAGTGTTTAGAAGAAATCTGCACAGGTATATAAGACGATGTAATGCTTTGTGTAATCAGCTAAAATCTAGAGATTTTGCTCATGTTTGCCCTTACAGCCTCTGTATTGAATAAACATTATTCACATCAGACTCTGAAGACTGATTGAAGACTCTTTTCTGAGAACTTTTTGATGACTCCAACTTTTGATCCAGAATTGATTTTTGACTACATGTTTGACAAAGTTGAATGAACATCACTGGTCTTTGGTGGGCAGATTGAGCCACAACAATTTCAAACACTGGAGTTTTTGTGGACAGTCATATAAAGCTTTATATTATACATTTATGCCCTAAATTGAGAGATACGTCCATCATTTACGGATGAGACAAGAACTTTTTGAGGAACCTTCATATACAACCCTAAAGAAAGAGATAAAGCATTAACAGGACCTGCCTCTCCACCTGTCTGTGTATGTGTCAGGTTATTCCATACATTATCTGCCTTCCTGTCTCACCATGGCCAGCTCAGCCTCCAGCTCCTTGATGCGGTTCTCCTTGAGGTCGAGCTGAGAGCGCAGCATCCCCGTGTGCTCCGTGGCTTCCTTGGTTTGCCGTCGCAGGTCCCACTTCTCTCTCTCCAGGAGGTCTTTCTCCTTGGCCAGGGCCTTCACTGCATCCTCGCTCTCCTAGCAGAGACACAGATCCTGATGGATTGCTTCACATATCAAGCATAACCAAACATGCAACACGGTAGCGCTTCCAGAGCTGCCTCGTGGGTGATGTTGAACTTTAATTTTGTGTTTCCCTGAGGTGACATGGGGGATGAAGCCTGCTTGTCATGTGCATCAGCCTTCTCAAACCTGCTGTGCACGTAACATCACAGACACTAGCATCTCTTGCTGTCTATATATAGCAATGACAGGAGAAACTTTCAAGTATTACAAGCGTTGCTACACAGTGCCTATTAAAGTATTCCTTCCTTGAAAGCTTTATTGTTCTTTAACATTGAATCAATCAATATAATTTGATTTTTTTTGGACAAAACAAAACAAAAAAGACTCTTTCCTGTCAAAGTGAAAACAGATTTGTACAAAGTAATGTCAATTAATTAAAAATATAAAATGTAAAATAAGTGACAGCACAAGTATTCACTGCCTGTAAATCCAACACAGGTGCAGTTAGTGATAGAAATCTTACAGTTTATGAAATGGACATCACCTGAGTGCAGTGAGCGTGTCCCCAGTGATCGTAGCATATATACACTATCGTTCAAAGCACAGGAGGGAATGTTGCTGGAAATGTTCCTCTGTACCCCTATGGAGATATTCCATTTAAAATCAGCTGTTTCCAGCTAGAACAGTCATTTACCACATTAACAATGTCTACACTGGATTTATCATTCATTTAATGTTATCTTCATTGAAAAAAATGCTTTTCTTTCAAAAATAAGGACATTTCTAAGTGACCCCAAACTTTTGAACGGTAGTGTATTTATCTGGAAGGTCCAGTCACTTCTGGATAAATCTACACTGTGAAGACAAATAATGCTCCAAGCAACTCTATGAAAAGGTTATTAAAAAGCATAAGTCATGGGAAGGATACAAAAGATTTGAGAGTACAATTAAATCCATGATTAGGAATGGAAGGAACATAGAACGTGTTAAAGTAGCTCGAGCCTCCATGGTTTTGACACATTTTTTTGTAAATTCTTGTCAAAAAAATCAAATTAACTTTATGATGATTCAACGCTGAAAAGCAATAAAAGAAGAAAAAGTCCAAGAAGGTGAACAGTTTTTATAGGTACTACACTGCAGACCTGGTAAAACGGGATCTCATTCACACTGTATACCTGTTTATGATTGACAGTAAGCTTGGTTTGACCTGACCTGTTGGGCCTGACTTGGTGGTAATCTAAAAAATCTTTAGTCACTAAAGTCATATATGCTGAAATTGAAACTATTTGCCTTTCAAACTGAGTAAATTAGTAGAAATCTACCTCACACATCCATGAAATGTTCTTGCCCACAGCATAAAAACTGACTGATTTACAAAACCAGTCCAGAATGAAGCCTCATTATATTTGGTTGTGTTAGGGCTTGGATGTCAACCATGTTTGCCTAACATTTCTGTTCAATGTACAAATCCACTGCTACAAAAGAAGAGTCTCTGTAAGAATGTCTATGTGCATGTACACAGTAAGAGCAGGGGTGGCCGTACTTTTCTGTGCTGCTCATAGTTGCGTATGAAATCACGGAGCTGCTCCTCTCGGCTCTCCAGCGTGGCATAAAGCTGCTGCATCTGGTTCACCAGGTCCGCCTTCTCTGCCTTCAGACGCTTCCGGTCCGACTTCATGGCTGCAAGAAAAGAGAAATAAAAGAGTGAGTTTGATTCAGAGACCTATCAACGTTTAGCTGTGTGTTCGTTTACATTTACAAAGAAGAAAAAAAGGAGGGTTCAAATCACTTTTTGTTGGTGCTTTCATTATTTAAACAGAAAAACTGCAACTTTGAGTCGTAAACAACTCAAGGAATTGTGTTCTTCTATTGGTCTGCTAACAAGGTTTGAGATGTTTCAAGCAACAGTAAGTTGCTGTATGAAGCATCTCTAATAACACTACTGTTCTGAAGGTGAGCACTGGTTGGTAAAGTTCATTAAACACAGTCTTCCATAAGATTTTCATTTGAACATTACATTTAAACTACAACCTTTGTACTTCAGTGACATGTCATCAGATGAGGCTACCTCTAATACTCGTTGTTTATTACAGATTTTAAGTGCAGCTTGTATGAAATCCATTACCCAGAAATCCCCACAATAAACCAGACGTGTGAGATATGCGTTCAGTTAATGTAGTTCTAATTCAGTTTATCATCATGTCTCCACTGAGACGCCGATATCTGCATTGATATCATCACATTATGTCTTCAAGATGGAAACAATTACTTAATGTAGTGTTTATTAAATCTATTATATCTGGATTTCATTTCCTTTTTTTGATTTTTCTTTCTCACTTTCTTCGTATCTTAATTAATTCTAATTGCCATTCATCCATCCATCCATTATCTATACACCGATTAATCCTCACTGGGGTCATGGGGGGCTGGAGTCTATCCCAGCTGACTGAGGGTGAAGGCAGGGGACACCTGGACAGGTCACCAGTCTATCACAGGGATACATATAGAGACAATCACATTCACATTCACACCTATGGACAATTTAGAATCACCAATTAACCTCAGGACTGTGGGAGGAAGCCAGAGTAGCGCAGGGAGAACATGCAAACTCCATACAGAAAGAGAAACCAGGGATCTTCTAGCTGCAAGGCCAAGGTGCTGACCACCAAGCCACTGTGCAGCCCATGGCTATTCATGATCTCTATTTATTATCACCTTTTGTTAAAGTCGCATTTTGTAAAAGTCCATTTAAGTTCTTGCCTGATGCAAAAATGTCACAATAAAAAATATTTACAATAGTAAATAATTGAACAGTCCTCCTTAATCCTAAATACCCACAAATCCTGGCATTTTTTCAAGTCGGCATGTTCTATCCACACCACCACACGACAGCAAAAACAGTCTTCTCTTCACGTCGTCCAGCAAAAAACAGCTGAAGCTCAGGTGTTCCTCAGCAAACAGCAAACCTCCACAAGACAAAAGACAACCGGAGCACACTGATCAATTCGTAGCCTTTTAATTGTGCAAACAGACAGATGTTTCACCACTGCCGTGCCTTCATCAGAACACACACGGTGGCAGTTTCTTTACACATAATAACTAGGTTATTAAGCTCCTTCAGATGTGCAGCGGGAGAAAAAACATTAAACACACGTGCTGTTGCTGGTCTAATATGGCGTGACTGCACGTTGATAAAGACGTGAATCACACATGAACCCTTCTGTCAATCTCCTCTCGGCTGCTGGCTTCGTTAGAGGCTGAGTCTCTCTTTTCATCTATCTTCCTGCCACACACTCTCTAATCCTCTCGCACCTCACCCACGCATCATGATAAAGAATATGGTTCACTGTGGTTATTCAGAGAAGCTCTAATTTACTCAAAGACAACATCTCCTCTTTTTTTTCCTCTTGTCTGCATCTGCTTCTTCTCCTGCTTTCTCTCGATCCTCTCCCCCTCTTCATGCAGACACTTGTTTAAAGATGTGTTTTCTTGCAGCTGTCATTCAAAACTGACAATATAGGATTTATTTAGATGTTATATATTCATGCTGTGTCTGTCCACCTTTGTCTTCTTCACTTTGACGTGCATTTCTTTACAGCACAGCAGCTCCGACTGTTGGAAATTTCCTACCATCCCACGGTTCTCTGTTTCCCCCCCGATGCTTGTTATCATGTGTTCACCTTTTCTTTTTCCTCCCTCTGAGCCAGCTATGTGTCATTAATTAACTTATATCACAGCCCGATTAATTGTGTGACATTCACAAGTTGCGTCTGGGGAACATGTTCATGCAAGTGGAATGGAAGCGGCGTTTTACAAGGACGGATTCACCCCTCTCGTTTCCTCTCTGTTTCCTCCCCCCTTTCATATACTTCACCCATTTTTACAGGTGGCCTCCACAAGCCAAAAGGGACATGTAAGCCTCACTGGCCGGTGAAAAAAAACCCCCAAAAAACCTCATCGCTCACTGACCGAGAGAAACAGGAAACCTCCCAGCACCTGCCTCAGGAAGTGAAATCAAAGACGTCTTTGAGATGAGCCAGAAACATTGCTGCTGCCTCACATCCTGCACCTGTGACCATTTGGCAACAGCAACCCTGCTGGTGTTGGATGCAAGAAAGCCTTCGCTGTCACTCCATGAAAGGATCCATTTACTGTTGCAAATCATGTTATCAATGTTACTTACCATTTATAACCCATGTACGAACACTTTTAACCACCAAAGCTAATTCTGGGGGCAAATCCTGTTCTGTTACACTGAAATATGCAGGAGAAAATAGAAAGCTCCAGCATGTCTCCTCCTGCTGACAGCCATATAAATGACTAACATGCTCTGCAGCTCCGTCCAAACCTCCAAGAAGTATTACCAGATGATACAAGCGAGGAACCACCTGGGAACCATATGGAGTCTAATGTAATATCTGTGGAGCTGGAGAGGGACGATGACACAGAAGGGAAGCCGTTTAATTGTCTTTTCATGGAGAAATTATACATTTTTATGCAATCACCTGCCTTGAAATCATACCTGACACAGTCTGTAGGCTTTTCCATGAGAGGTCTGGGACTCAAAGTGTCCGCTTAGAGCAAGAAACTTAGGGCAAAAGTTTTCAAGCAGTAACATGACAAACCAGAATACAGAACAAAAAAGTTTCAGTCAGATATGAACACAGAAATATCCCTCTGAATTCCAGAAACTGAGATTTTGGGTGCTAACTGACGGATCCATGATTTCATATGAAGGCAGAAATGGTCCGCTGTTACTTTTTTTAAGTATAGCACTTACAAAAACGGACTCCAGCACACTGTCTAACTTTAACGTTTTGGTCCTAGACCTTCATCAGGCAAACAGTCCGTTTTTGTACGTGTTGGACGTGTTCTTCCCTCGCCTACGCACCTGCCTCTAGGAAATAGATGTGCAGAGAGTTCTCCTGAAGTATAGCGTCACTGTCATAATAATGTCCAAAAAGGAGAGGATGAAATAAATCTTGGAGGGGTGTAATCCTTAAAGAAAGTCACTACTACTTGTGAGAATCATGAACGAAAAGAAGCAGAACTGTGATTTTTGTAGTTCATTTGATAAAAGTGGTGTTTTTATAGCGACCACTATATAGTTGTCACCATAAAGAGATGACTAGTGGAGTTATTGCTATTTTGTATTTGCAAGATTTTTCGTTACAATTGCTATTATCAGGCTAAGAATTAGAATAGAAAGTTTCAAGAAGCATTTGGTGATCCCTCCCTTTTGCTTCAATGACAGCGTGAGCTCAAGTTGCATGGACTCCACAAGTTTGTTCAAACCTGAACACAAATGTTATTCCAGGAAGGTCTGATAATGTTCCGAGTTTCTTGTGATGTCTGGAAAGCTTCCCTTCCTTGGTCTTCGGGTTCCCCAGTAGATGCTGAGTGGGGTTGAAGTCAGGTAATTGTGGAAGAAAGTCAAAGGCAGTCTTTCTGGTCTTCAAGTAGTTCTCTCAGAGCTTTGAGGTGCGTTTGGGCTCATTATCCTGCTGCAGCGTGAATCTTTCTCCCCAAAGATGCAAACCAGAGGGTGTAGCTCGTCTCTGAAGAATGGAGTGCTACTTCTTCTGGATCCGGCAGTAGTCCAACTCCACAAAATACATTTAATATTCTCACCATGTTTTACTGTGGGTTTGATACACTGCAGTGTTGGTCATCCTTCTGTTACTGCCAAACAGATCAGTAAATATGGCTTTTTCCCTCAGTTTTCTGCTGTGAAATGCTGGTTTGTCTAAGCCAAGCTCAAATGTTTGGCCTCTTTTCTTTTGACAGTGCTTTCTGACAGAGGTTTGCATTCTTTATTTTGTAAATTCCATATATGTGATGAAGTTGTTTTCGATCTGTCAGTGAACAAAGCTTGATGGTCCGATTGATCTTCTGATGGAGTGGTCGCTTTTTGGTCTTCCTGGTTATGCTTTAGATACAACTGAGTGTTTCAGCGCTCCATAAAGTCTAAACATGAAGTCTAGACATTATCTGACATCAAGAAAGCCACTCTGTGCTTCAAAAAACTATTTCCCTTCTGGCACCTTATTCTGAGGTCAGCGATCATGAGTATTTTTCCTTCATTTCACAAGGTGTTTTTAAATGCTTCAAAATCCTCTGAAAACTTCCAGGATTCCATGAAAATACGACAGCATTTTGATATGGTATGTTTTAAGTTTTAGTTTACCTTTTCATTCCTATTATAATGAGTCATTCTCTCTGTCTAAAATGTGAATAAACATTGCTTTTCTGCACAACTGTGTGTGCCTACATGCAAATGCAGCCACTAAAAGCTACTCCAGCCTGTGTAAGCAGAAAAAGAGCAGGTCAGGACTCTTGTAAAACAAACGTTCACCATCAAAGGTCCAAATCACTGTTCCCACTGCCCGGTGTTAAAGAACAAGAGCACCTGCCTGTATCATGCTCTCCTGACACATTCTGGAAAATCTGCATAAGTGCTTTTTAGCTCACCGCACAAAGGCTTCTTTTCTACTACCAAAGCCATGGTGCTTTTAAGTATTTTAATGTGAGCATCCACCACTGTAGTGTGCTAAAAGCTTTGTCTGCTGGGCTCTTCTGTGACGCTGTTGCTACCAGAGGACTTAATGAGTGAGCCAACTCATTAGTTGCTAAACAGAAACACTGGAGTCCTCTGGGAGTCCACTCTTAAAGATAAATTAAAGCAGCGGCTCTTAACCCTTTTATGAGTGTGACCCGCTTTTGAGGGTGAAAATATTTTTGGCTTGTTTTTAGCTTGTTCACCACAATTCACTAAAAATAGCGAAGGGGACGCCCTCGGGGACGCCTCTCCACGACCTGAATAGTTCCGACATTTTGGCAGATGTGTTTTCTTGCTGACTGTTACATGCAAAGACTGATCCCGTGCTCTTATTTGTGTAATAAAAAAAGCAGCTGGGTAGCTTAGGTTAGGCTCTGGAGGGTTACAACGTGACATTTGTTGTAACGATTAAACAAACAAGATGTAAGATGATGATTAGTGGGCTTTGCATAGGCAGGTAGGAAGATTTTGCCACCTCATGACAGATCCAGGTGAGCAGTTTGCAGGATTCATGCAAAGCTAAGTGGCCGCTGGATGTAGTTCATATTTAGTGCAGAGACACGAGATAGGTTTCAATCTTTTCAGATGTTTTTGGTAATATACATTCACCATAATCTCAAATAATTATTTCATGAATGTTTAGATAAATACATAAAGCAGGGGTGTCAAACATGCAACCCGCGGGCCAAAAGCGGCCCTCCAGAGGGTCCAGTCCGGCCCTCACAGTGTAAAAATTACAGAGAAGATATTAACTGCAGATTGTAAATTAGTAAAACTATACATTTAAAATAATTTCTAGACCAAAGTAAAATACTGGATTGCTCATTGTCCTTTTGTCATTTAGTGTCTCATTTTTGCAATATTTTGTCTTATTTTTGATATATTTTGTCTTGTTTTTGTTGTCATTTGTCTCCTGTTTTTGTTGTTTTGTTTCTCGTTTTTGTCATTTTGTGTTTCCTTTTCGTCCTGCTTGTGTTTTTTATTTTTGTCATCTTGTGTTTTGCTTTATTCATTGTTTTGTGTATAGTTTTTGTCTCGCTTGTGTCATTTGTCCATTTTTTGCCACTTTGTCACTTTTTTGTCTCTTTTCCTGTTTTGTTTCATGTCATTTGTCTAATTTTTTGTCATTTTGTTTCTCACTGTTGACGTTTTGTGTCTCATTTTTGTAATATTTTGTCTTGTTTTTGTTGTTTTTTGTCTTTTACAGTAAAATAGTATATTGTTCAGTTCCAGATACCTGAGACTAAATGCTTTGTGTCTCTGTAGACACTCTGTAAGCTGTAATGTGACAAACTGAGGCATAATGTTGTTGAAATTGAGCTCATTTTGTTAAGAAATTTCAGGTTGTTCATAATATTTTGGAAAAAGATAATTCCTTAAATGTGAACATTTTCAGAAAGTATTTTTTACAGAGTAGATACACATGTGTTGTATACAACTTTAAAAGCAGATGACATGTATGACAGGGATCATCTCATTCAGGTGGAATGTTCTGCTATAAAACCTTGAATCCTTGGATTTTAGTGGATGCTACTTTGACATGCTTCAAATTTTATGTTTGACATCTTGCAGATTTTTCCTGCTCTGGGATCGATAAAGAGCAATCTTACCACCCACTTAGTTTTCAAAACCAAAATGTTCCCAGAAACAGCTACACACACACATTATTTATTCTGAGTATCCCATTTGCTGTACTTCTTGTTCAAGACATCGTTTTGTGATTTCCCTCTTCTCCCTGATCACACCTGAGTGGGTTCTACCACAGGAGGAGTCATCTCTTGTATGTTTTCATCCTTTACTTTCCCCACTGTGAAACCACAAACCACCAGAGGAGTCTCCTTTTGTAACTGAACTCCACGTAATTGAATTCAAGCTGACCGTAGTTGCTGTTGTTTGTGAAGAAGCAAACTACCTTTCAAACCCACAGAGGGCCACTGTTTGATACTCAAAGGAGCGATTTCCAGCAGACTGCCACTTAAAAACGCCACAGGATTATATCACACATAAAGCTGAATATATCGTTGGTGCTTCTCGGTATATAAAGTGACTTTTTTTTTTCTTCTTAGCTTTAGGAAATTGTCCTTGTTTTGAAGAGACAAAATCAACCTGAGCCATCTTGTTTCACACGGTTTGTACCTATTACTGAGGGATGCTTTTCACATCCCACTCAGCGCTTCCCTGTGGTTAAATAACAGCCTCATTATCTGGTGTGGTTCATCTACTACAGCGCAAATATAACAAGATTCCAGGCATGATTTTAGCCAAATAACATTTCCTGCTTTTCTGTTTTTGGACTTGTTCTAACAATCAATTTACCCCTTTGGAATCTTGCTGAAGATGGAACATGGAATACAGCACGTCATTTTTGTGCATTTCAATGAATCAAATATCATGTTTTCAGCACAGACCGCTATTTAAGCAAATTCAGGTTATCTTCAGTGACAGACAACAGAATCACACTCATTTAAACCCCCCTCAGAAAACGGTGTTCTCCACATTAATGAGCATCCACTCCATGCTGACACTACTCCATATAACTTCACTCCTAAAGAGACGGGACAGGCTTTTAGTCGGCTCTTAACATAATTATTTTGGGAGAGAACAAAAGCGACATCGGCTCATTGGAGGGAGTGCATTGTTCACGGTTTGGGATTTTAAATCTGCCAGCTGAATAATGAAGAAGGAGCCTCAGAGCAGCGCTGTGCGATCACCTCCTCGCTACTTCAGTAAAAACAAACCCAGGGGTTGTCGGAGGTGCGTATCTGCATTTGTTCTTACTGCAGAACAGGGCGTGTTACGATGATTGCAGTCATTGTGATATTCAAACACATTAATTCAAGCTAATTAATGCTTTAGCTGGAATCTACAAAACGCTGCAGCGACATTTGACCCCTGAAACAGCTTCATGCACAAACTACAAGCTAGCCATTAAAAACTGATCAAACACGTCTCATCTGGAGGTGCATATCTGTGTGTGAGAGAGAGATAGTGCTATTTAAACAGCAGCACGGATACATCAGGAAATCAAATGGAAAGTCACACTTTGACCCCAGATATTTCATTCCTGACCTTTCTGCCTTCACTGGATTCAGAACAAAATAAGCCTGAAAAAAGCTGAACCTAATTGTAATTACTGGATTCTGATTGGCACGTTGGGTCTTTATTTAAATAAAGACTTGCAGGTTGACTGAGATACCTCTGATGGCCACTAGGGGCCACTGTGATCCAAACATGCATTCTCACTAAATTTAAATTGACTGAAGGTGCAAACTGAAAAGCAAAACCGTCCTCATCACCTGCCAGCTCTTCATTTTTTCCTGATCTTTTTGTTCATTCGTTTAAAAGTAACAGACACTAAAACCCACAAGTACTTTACTGTTATCAGGTTAAGTTACCTATTGAGATTTGACATCACTGTGTGTGTGTGTGTGTGTGTGTCTGCATGTGTGTGTCGGTGTTGAAATGCCTAGCGAGGAAAGAGGCCTTGTATTCAAGGACAGAGCAGATTTCTGAGTACAGTCTAGCGTGAAATGACACTAAACAGAGTCGGCACTCTGTGCTTTGATGATACATTGCCGTCTACTGCTTTCATACGAGCTCTGGATCGACGAAGTCCCTCAGTGATAGTAATTAGCCAAAGCGCAAATAGCTAATTAAAAACAGCAGCGAGGGCCAACTATACTTTGAAAATTCATTAAACAAAACTTTGATGAGAAAGTCTAAATAGGAGTTGGGTAAACTTAGAAACACCTTTTGAGTGCTGATATATTCCGTAGCTAAGTTGGGGTTCATTATTTCATTGTAGCTCCACTTAAGGCAGGGGTGTCAGACTCATTTTAGTTCAGGTTCCACATTCAGCCCAATCTGATCTCAAGTGGGCCAGACCAGTAAAATTACAGCAGAATAACATAGAAATAACCACAACTTTTTCCTTTGTTTTAGTGCAAAAAAGTACATTCTGCAAATGTTCACATTTAATGAATTATTTTTACAAAACATCATGAACAACCTGACATGTCTTAAGAAACATAAATTCAATTTCAACAACATTATGCCTCAGTTTATCATTTCCACATTACAACTTCCAGATCGCAGAGTGTCTACAAAGACACACAACATTTAGTCACAGATATCTGGAACTGAATGATATAGTATTTTACTTTATGATCAAAACAACAAAAGTCAGACAAAAAAGACAAAAAATAATGCGAAATTTTACAAAAATGAGACACAAAATATCAAAAATGAGACATGAAACGATAAAAATGAGACACAAAATGCCAATAATGAGACACAAAACAACAAAAACGAGATAAATGACTGAAGTCAGACAATAATAGACAAAAAACTACAAAAAATAAGACAAAATGTCACAAAAATGAGACACAAAATGCCAAATATGAGACACAAAACGACAAAAATTAGACACAAAATGACAAAAGAACAATGAGCAATCTAGAATTTTACTGTATAATGAAAACAACTTGTCATGGTCTAGAAATTATTTTAAGTCTATAGTTTTACTAATTTACAACCTGCAGTTAATGTCTTCTCTGGAATTTTTCCACTTTGAGGGCCGGATTGGACCCTCTGGAGGACCGCTTTTGGCCCGCTGGCCTCATGTTGGACACCCCTGCTTTAAGGGTTCAGCAATCGCCAAGACTGCATCAGTTCATTATCAGTCATGAGTAAGGGGCACAGAATACAACTCTTGAGTTGAACTGAGTGCTCACTGGTATCATAACAAAACCTGTAACTGTGGTTGGCAAATATCCGCAATTTGGGGTTTACGGTGGAAATGAGAGAAGTCGGGGCTCAACACTGCAACAGCATCCCACCAAACCAACACAGAGGCGAGCTGAAGGAAGAGTCAGGGAGAAAATGAAAAACAACTGGTGAGAAAATACACCAAAAAGTGGCGTTCTTCTCTGCCGTTCTGTATTCATAGGCACCAGAAAATCTGCATGTAATTTAGCCGCGAATCGTCTGAACTGAGGTAGGAGTGGCAGGACAGTTTCTGTGAACCATTCCCAAAGTAAACAGGTATTATCTCAAGTGGTGAGAGAGCAAAGGAGTGGGGATGATGCATTTCTTTCATGCTACTTCCTCACTCCAGCCAGTTGCTTTTTTCATCCACAGCAGAACCACGGTAAAATAAAGACAAACTAAAAAAGAAAAAAACTACCACAAAGCTACTCTGCTTCACAATAAATGTTGGTAGCACTTCAATAAAAGCCCTCAGGGTGCTTAAGTTCTCCAAACATTGCTCTAATTCTTGTGGGAAAAACACTTTGCCGGAGCATCTGGTGGGATGTTCACAATATGGCAGCCTTATGAAAACTGAGGGAAATCAAATAGAGTCGACATCTCGCCTCCAATCAATTGGCAGCATACGGAAATTGCTGTAGTTAATGAGGTATTCTCAAGAACATTTGGCCTAGATGTTTTTTTTCATCATTAGAAATCACTTTAAAACCCCAACTATTTTCAACTGCAACAACTAATGACTCTTTTCTGTTGTCATAGAAACCCTTCAAAATAGAAAAGAATAAAGAATTTACTTAGAATACTGTTGAAAGCTTCAGAAACTTTCAGAGTACATGTAATTATGAATCTGTTTCTTGAGGAGTGATGCAGTATAAACAAGACTTGGAATGAAGACCAGTGTGACTGGAATCTTTTAAAAAAATGGCTCCCCGGAACCTAAATTAACAGTCCAAGTTAAAGATGCACATTTTGATGTGCTTTGAATCCAAGGTTTTCTCAAATGCGTCAAACTCACAGTGAATTAGATAAACTAAATGTGTGAGTATGCATCAAACAAAGTGATTATTTGGTTGCAGCGTCATTTTCTGAAGTTCCCGAAGAGACAGTTTTAGATTCATGGCCGTGTTATGCAGTCAATTCAGTTCAATTTTATCGTAAATTGCGCAAATTCACAACATACGCTACCGTTGAAAAGTTTGAGGTCACTTAGAAATGTCCTTATTTTTGAAAGAAACCTTTTTTCAATGAAGACAACATGAAATGAATGATAAATCCAGTGTAGACATTGTTAATGTAGTAAATGACTATTCCAGCTGGAAACAGCTGATTTTTAATGGAATATTTCCAGCAACCAATTGATACCTTAAGACTTTGTGCACTGCATCCACCAACACCCAAGTTTTTCCAAATACTTGCCTAACATATTATAAAAACATGCTAATATTTGCACCATTTATTTTGCCTCCTAACATTCACCTCAGTCTGCTTAATTACTAATAAACCAAGTTGAACATTTGCTCATTGTGTCACTGCTGCATTCATTTTACCTTTATTGTCCCTTACAACATCGGCAGCCCATTAACATGTTAATATAAAAGAAATAGATGCCACCAGGCCTGTGTGAATATCTGCTGCATTGAGAAGCAACCAGAACAAGAAAATCAGACAAAGTGGGATGACAGAATATTTTCCACTTTCCTGCTTGGAAACAACTGTAAATATTGCCGGGGAGGAAGCCAAAAATGTACTGGCTGCAACCTACCGCAAGCAAACAGTAAAAGCAAAACGCTAGCAAATACTGTTGCTGTTCTTTCATGGTTGTCTTCAAAAGAAAAAGAAAAAAACAAAGCCGTATTTTTGGATCGTGCAGCAAGTCGCTGTCTATGAAGATTCAGAGTGACAGCTGTGGGCTGACAAACAGAGCTGCTGCTGCACAGACCAGGTCAGGTGGAAAATGACAATAAAAATTTAAATAATTCAGAAATCTTGCTGCTTTCACACTTTTTCATGGTTCAGTCTCAGGCCAGATGTCACACTTTAACATCAGCTTCATGTCCACTCCAGGAACACGGAGGAAAACAGCAACAGGAACGACTTCTCACTCAAGATCTGTTTCTGAAGCAACTCAACTCAACCAAACATGAATATAACAGCCAATTTCCTCGTGTCCTCCCACATACCCCGTCTTAATTGCAGACTAGATCCACTCTGCTTAACGTTTCTGGACCTTGTAAGCCAGCCAAAGTCCCCTTCTATAAAGCTTTCATTAGCTGCTGATTACTGTCAGTGCCTGCTGGGGCTGGTAGGCTTCGGCCTTCATTAACAGGCCTGAGTCATACAAATGACTGTACGATCATGTGTGCAGTCTGTTTAGACAGCCAAACATCCAGCTGAAGGAGAGATAAGTATTCATTTGATGTGCACTCTATTCTGCTCTGCCCCAGTCCATTTTGGTTTTTTTCCTTTTTTTTGTTCCATTCTTTGAAAAAGCGTAGGCTGTGAGTGTCAAGTGAAATGTTGCAGCAACAAAATCCCCTGACAGCATGTCATGCTTTTGTCTGATACCAAATGGTAGTTTTGTGCTCTGCCTCGTTCCATGGGCGATAATTCTTTGAAAAGAATGATTCACTGCCACGCTGACGACATCTCCGCTTGATGCCATGCAATCCACTGTGTGCTGCCTGGCAGAACTTGTTCATTACTTGATGTCGTGTGCACGCTCTCTGTGAAGGCACCGTGTGAGTAGATTCCCACCTATTCCCACAGAAGTCAAACCAAATTCTGACATCATTCCCTATTAGCAAATGAAATGAATCAAATGAATTCTCTGCATTGCGGCCGCAAAACATCGAAGCTCTGCGGTCAGAAAACAGTTGAGAGGGACAGATGAGAGGAGGACAGACAAATAGAAAGACAAATAAAGTGACACAGAGAAGAAAGTAGCCCTGAACATACAGCTGCAAGCCAGCTTCTCAACTATGAACATAATTCAAACTAAATATGGTTCCAGACTCACCACTGAGCTCCACATGTGTTTGAGAACGACCCTGACACCATTCAGGCCACGATTAAAAATACTGCTAGTGCAAGATGCAGCTCAGTTCTCCTATTAAGCAGCAGGGATATAAGATGAGTGATACAGGACAGGAAAAAATGCAGAAGTGTTCAACTGTTTACATTTTTTGATATTTAGGTATTGTTAAAGATGTATATAAGTTGGTTCAGGTTGTTCAGTCATTATTTTTTCAAGTTCTGCACTTTATTTTAAGATGTACAGTTACATCAAAAGTTATTTATTAATAAATGTTGTAAAACGTTTTTGAACCGTACTGAATTTATTTGATTTGATGGTCAGCTATTGATTACATGCAGATGCTAATAAAACTACCAGTTTGCATTAACATCTATCACACTAATTCAGTCAGACATTATGATGTTCTGGACCTTTGCTTTAACACATTTTCTCTGACTGGACCTCTTTGAATTTTAGTTGAAAACCTCTGCTCTACTGGATTGGAATTTTTTTCCAACTTGTCAACAAGTTTGTTTCGGTCTCTAAAGATGTTTTTGAATTTTTGTTCTGACAATCCGACCTTTCTGTCAGTTTTTGTCCTTCCATTCAAAAATTAGTGCTTGATTCAGTCAACCGATAATATTGTGGGGCAGTCTGGGGCAAAAATGCCAGGGCTGATTTTTTGTCCCAGTCCACATCTGTCCCTAATCAAATAAATAAATCAGAAATTATTCTACTTATTCTGTTTTTGAAATCTTTGATTTCTATTTCTATCTCTATTTTAATAACAGATATTTTACTTTATTTATTCATCTATCTCGATCTTGTTTTATTTCATTTTGATCTCATCTGGTGTTTCCTCATTGCATGTGTTAAATAGAACAGCGTTTCCTCATCTCCTGTGTTTAAGAATCTGTTATTTCTAACATGATGTTGGGATGGAAACCACTTTGTGTTGCATTGCATTTATATGAAATGTAAATAAAGCCAGATTGATTGATTGATAAGTGAGGCTTCTACAGTATGTTCTGCGGTATTTGCATCAGGCTATGCAGAGTGGAAGCAGAGCATCGCTATTTGCCGAAAGCATGGAGCGTCTTAAACAGATTTTTACTTTTGGAAAAAAAAAACAGTCAAGTCAAAGCATCTGTATCCTCCCTCACCCTTAAGATACCACTCCATCTCTCAAGCACAACACATGCTAATGGACCATAATGCGTCTAATGGGCTGCATTAACCATGCTGTTGCAGACGCTCATGTTAACATTATGGCCAAGAGGAAAAAAATTCACGGGTTTTCGAGCCCTACGGAGCAAAAAATGCAGCAGGTTTTCTCTCAGCAGGAGTGGGAGTGGCGAAACAGAAAATGTAAAGCTGCTGAAGGATTCTAGAATAATTAAACCAGAACCACTTTACTCTGCTGCTTTGCATAGTTCCAATTTGCACATTTTCCCCCCAACAGGACAAAACCCACCTACACCTCCTTTTTGCTCTGTTCAGCAAACGGGGATTTTTCTAAATGTACAGTAAGCAGATCGGATATGCACAGTGTGCATATGTTCAAACACTTTTAATCAATTGTTCCCATGCATTTTGCTGTTGTATAATTTCTTGCTGTGTGTGCTTTGTACTATCTTGTGCATGTAAGTCCTTTTGAATGTGTTGTTTTCACAGTGTAAACATCTGACTAGAGAGCAGAGATGAAAATGAATCCTCTGGAACCATTTACGAACAGTTGACAATAAATACAGTCCACAAATATGGGGGGAGAGTGGGAGTAGGAAATGCAGCAAAGATTCCCATTAAGCCAGAACCAAGTTGTGGACATTATGATCACGTGTCTTAAAGCTACGAGGATACTCCACATATATCAGACATATATCGTTAAGCTTTGCTCTACCGTACTTGCTTTTAATCAGGACTTGACCAATATGGGGTTTTCAGGGCCGATTATTGGTAACAAGAAAGCCTGATAACTGATATTTGGAGCCAATATTCATTAAATGTAATGTTTAAACAGCATGTGACAGCAGAGAACCTGTCATTCATGAATAGGTTTCTCCAACAATAAGGGTGGCTATAACTGAACATGTAAAAAAAAAATATTAGTGATTAAATCAGGAAACTCTCCTCTGTTTGATCGATTGATCAGTTTGTCTCCTGCAGCTACATCTGCTGTTCTTCTCTATTTTCTTAATCTCTCACTGTTCTATCACTTTTATTGCCCACTAATGTCCGGATCCAACCACAAATTAGCCCGAAACAGAATCTGTAAAACATTAATAAACCAATTAGGACCCATGCACCACAGCCCTTTCTATGTGCTCACTATTATGACTTCTATTTTCATATTGCACCTTTTAGTACCTTTATAATACTACATTTCATCAGAAATACCAACAATTTTTGCACCATTTTTGCAAACACTAGCATTTTTGGAACCTTATTGCTGTTTCTTCGACAAACACGATTTGCACGTTAATTACACCTCCCTTTAGTACATTGTTTCCTCATCTATCTTGTATGTAATACACTACCATTCAAAAGTTTGGGGTCACTTAGAAATGTCCTTATTTTAGAAAGAAAAGCACTGTTTTTCAATGAAGACAACATAAAATGAATGATAAATCCAGTGTAGACATTGTTAATGTGGTAAATGACTATTCTAGCTGGAAACAGCTGATTTTTAATGGAATATCTCCATAGGGGTACAGAGGAACATTTCCAGCAACCATCACTCCTGTGTTCTAATGCTACATTGTGTTAGTTAATGGTGTTGAAAGGCTCATTGATGATTAGAAAACCCTTGTGCAGTTATGTTAGTACATGGATAAAAGTGGGAGTTTTCATGGAAAACATGAAATTGTCTGGGTGAGCCCAGACCTTTGAATGATAGTGTATGTGATGACGCAATTTCTAAATGACTTCAAGCATTGATTTCTGTGTTATGTTCTGTAAAAAATTAGTTTTTTGGTACATTTTGAACAACATATATACATGAGAGGCCAGTATTGGCTAATAATATGGGGCCAGTGTTGTATCGGTTAGAGTCTAGTCTAGTAAAGAGCAAACTCATCCTGTGGAAGATTGTGCAATGTGCTTGAAAGTTGGCAAAATCTTGCAAATTGACTTTGAGTTAAGATTTTGTTGTTTTTGTTTTGTTTTTGCTAGTCTACAATAAGAAAAAGTATCTATCCATCCATCTATGCATCTATCTATCCATCCATCCATCTATCCATCCATCTATGCATCTATCCATCCATCCATCCATCCATCCACCCATCCATCTATGCATCTATGCATCTATCCATCCATCCATCCATCCATCCATCCATCCATCTATGCATCTATCCATCCATCCATCCATCCATGCATCTATCCATCCATCCATCCATCTTAGCTGCTAGCCTTAGCCAATGTGAAAGTAGTTAATTTCCTGCTTTGTGGCACTGAGTTGTGTTTCTTGTTTAGTTTTTGCAGTCTCTGCTTGAGAGATAGTTTAGAGACCACAGAGTGACAACAGACAGATAGAGAGAGGAGGCTGTGTCAGATTGCATCATTATCAATAATCAGTCAATAAAAATACCGATACCGGAAAAATTCCAAATATCGGCCATGATAATCACCCGGGCCGATAATAGGTCTATTCCTACTTTTAATGGTCAGAAATATGTCTTAGGTGTCTTGCAACATTATTGTCTATTTGTTCTTTAATTATAATAAATATGAGTGGTTTAAATAGCACACCCGGCCTCCTGTTTCCCGATGGAGTCCTCACCTTGCAGAGCTTCCTTGGCTCGGTCCAGCTCCTGCTCCTTCTGGGCCAGCTGCACGCGAAGTTCGGTGGCAGAGAGCACGTCGGCCGAGCAGCCTCCCTGGGTCTCCTCCAGGTCCTTACTCAACATGTCCTTCATCTGCCGCAGCAGGTGCACCTCCTCCTGGAGCTGGGCCACCTCCTCACGCAGCAGAACTACAGCACACAGAGAGGGAAGAGAGCTTCATCACGCTGACACCCACAGCACAGTCCTAATGTGTGCAGTTTTGACTTTGCCAGGCAGCCCTGCAATTTGTTTTTTAAAAGGTACCTCCAGCAGCTAGAGAAGGGTCATGTGCATAGCAGAATCCGTGGTCATAGAGGTGCATTAGGCCCTGAGTAGCTACATGACTGCAGAAATTGTTACGACTGAAATGCAAAATCGATTTAGCATCGCCACAGGAGGTCATGGTTCCATTTGTGATTGAGATAAATGCAGTGAAAATTACTGTTAGTAATAAGCATCACAGATGCAGGTGGAGTCCTGCAGATGAGGAGAGACAAGACACTGATGCTGTGATGAAATTTGTCTTTGAAGCTGCCTGTTGAACCTCCACCGTCTTGGCAGGAATTATGAGAAAAGGCGAGAGGTTTATCCATTTAATATTCATTGAATGTCACTTTAAAGTGCCCCTCCCTGGCGTTGTCACACAGCAGCAAACAATGGAATGAAAACAGCAGCACGGAGAGATAGATTTTTTCTCCCATAATTTGACTCACTGAAAAACTTTCAAAGTGCTTTCAGGAGACACAGGTCTCCACTCGCTCTTAAAACAAGCCACAACAGACAAATGTCACACTGCAATTTCACATCGAACCTCGAGAAAAGAAATGTCTAATGTTAAAAAAAAGTGTCACTTTACACACTGAAAGAGCTTTTTCTAGGTGGGGCATATGGAGAGTAATTTATACAAGGATGAGTAGAGTCATTCTGCTCAATTTCATGCATCCTCGGGGCAAAAGGAGGGGAGGAGGGGTGAGGGTGGTGAGGAAAACGTCGCATCCTGCATGGATCCATTATCAAGCACCGTGCATAAATCACACTTCATACTCTCATATCCAATATAACTGTCTGAAAAAATAAAATCAGAGCTGAACGGGAGAACGGGAGATGGAAAAAGCCAAAAATACTGGCAGAATTAAAGACAGAATACAGATTGCAGTTTTTAATAAAAGGTAGGTCTCTTATTTTGAAGTGTGAAAATGTTTAGCGAGCACACAGAGCAAATAATACAGAGCATCAGAGATTAACAAGATGAAGAAATCTGTAAATATTAATGAAGATGGTGCTGTTCAACTTTTCATTTCTGCCAAAGAATGTGAAGCTATTCAAGGTCAGTATTCACCACTGGAAATTATCTATGACAGAGCCTCATATTGTGAAGTTTTGTCATATAAATCTAAGAGAGGAGTGTAAATTAACATCATCTGTCTGTAGTGGATATGACTGCATATAAATACAGGTTTTCAGAATCATTTGAATACTGAGTAGAGTGTTCATACTCTGTGCATCAGATTCTGTGACCTAATAATGAATTTCATCTGTGTGTCATCCATCTATGTTTCTGTTATGGTGACAACCTGTATTTGGGTACAATTTACCAAGAATTTTAAACCACTGTAGTAAATGCTACCTGTCTGAGCTTGGATGGTAACAGAACAGGCTGATATTGTCAAAGGAAATTGGTATTATTGGTAGAAATACTGAATTCATTGGATTTCTGGTCAACTGCAAGTTGTCTCCAAGTCCAAGAAGATGGCTGTAGGCTGCTGACTCAGATGGAAAAGGAGGTGACACCAAATACAGATTATTTTTTTCCATTTACTGCCTTTGTATGTCGTAGGAGCTTCAATAGACATCAACTGGGCTTCTCCTGTAGGTACTTGAAGATGTTTCACCTTCATCCAAGAGGCTTTTTCAGTTCTGACTGACTAATGGGGAGTTACAGAATTCATAGACAACTACTGAAGCTCTTACATCTAGTATGACCTGGATGACTGAGAATCTACACAAACATATTGCCCTTTGTATGCAGTTAAATGGGTCAATATATAACTGAGGGACGTTTGAAGTCCATGGGATATGTCTTGCATACATTTTTATTAAAAGTAAAAAAAATAAAGTTTTTATGTTCATTATGATCATGTCTTTACAAATTCCATAATTATTATGGAAACAATCACTTATTAATAAAAAATGACTGGATATCAGTAAAATGTCAACTAAATAACCGTCTGAATTTAACACCAACCACCTTCTAATTAGCTAAACAATAATAAAATGAGCTGATTCAGAAATAGTTTGGATTGTGTTCTTTTTATTAAGTTGAGATAATCATGACAGATATTTATTTTTTGGCAACATATCAAATTTTATATGGAAAATAACAAATTGTATCTGTGTCCCAGAAATCACTTTCAGCTAAGTTCCCCGTTACAAAAACACCTCTCCAGGAAGTGTGTTAATTCCAGATCACATGACCTGCTCCACATGATGTCATTTCCTCCTGAAGAAAAGACTGGCCAGACTCCAAGGCTTTCTGACTTATTTAATATAAAGTAGTCAACAGGTTTACTACAATATCTTTAGAAATAACTTTCAATTTTAATCAATTGTATACATAATATTTAGAAGGATCTTTTTTAAAAAAATACCATGTTGTGTTTTGTTATAGGCGGCCATGTTGGTTTTAGGCCTGAAAACAGCAAAAATGTCAACTATGATACAAAAAGTCCTGCAATTATATATTGACCCAAATGCTGAATAACACTGCAGTATTTTTGGTAACATCCCCACTTTACGTTAACTACCTTTAGCACAACACTGTTGTAAATGACACACATGCCTTTATATCAGTCCTTATCCATGACAATAACTGCTTTTTCCTAACATCCCTCTCCTCTTACAAGAAGAACCAGTGTTAAACAGCATCTTACCCTGCCGAGTCCATAACCATGACTGATGTCTTACATAAGAACATGAGAGGAAAAACACAACAGGCTGTAACAACAAACTGTAACAGAGGATCTGTGGTGTATCCAGCTTTGCTCTGATACACTTTAGCACCGCATGGATCACTTTAGCTCTGAGCTCTCCTCCCCTGAAACTCAAATGAACTTTTTAAGACCAGCTCCCTGCTTGTATGACATGTACCTGCTACCCGGGGCTTTCACCGGCAAAATGTAAATGGCTGAGGATGAGGGCTGCCTGCCGAATAATGAAAATTAAATGTAAAAGGGGTTATTAGGAGAAGGGTCGAGAGAAAAACGCTGGTGAGTGAGTATCATTACACAGAGGTATAGTTAATGGACCTGGTAATAGAACCACATTTTACAGAGCAACTCAAGCAGCAACGGCCTTATTGGCAACCCAAAGAGCTGTCCCATTCTGAAAACAACTGACCGCCAGATACAGTTCATCTGTTCCAAAAAATCCTTTAATAGTCACGGACTCGATTAAATTTCTCATTCATTAGGTTTGCATGTATTGATTGTGCAAAAGCAGCAACACAAGGAGTCATAAACAAGGACACCAAGTACGTGTGCTTAATTTCCAGCAGCCACACCGTAATTACCTGTTAAAATGCATAGAATAGAATAGAATAGAATAGAATAGAATAGAATAGAAATACTTTATTGATCCTTAAGGGGAAATTCTGTTGCAACCCAGAAAGAGTAAGTTGACTATTACCACAATATAAAAATACAAAATATAACAGAAATATAATAGAAAATATACTAAGATACAAAATGCACCAAAAAGCGTCAAATTCTAACAATAAGAATACACAATGAAAAAGGAATTTAAAGTCCTATACACAAGCAATTTCATATAATCATAGAATAATGTCACCATTTTAGATATCATATATGATATGCACAGCTCTGAATGGAAAACACTGTACATGTACGACACTGCTATGTGGAGGTTTCCTTGCATTATTCCATGACAGAATTAGTTACTATAACAACAAATCTACCATAAAAAACTGTTTACCCAGCTGTGAGACAGATCACCACAGAAAGATACCGAATAGATATTTAAAATAGTCTATAAATGGATTCCAGCACTGCAGCAAAGAGAAGAAACGTGTGATTGCACAACTGCAAAGGTGTAATTTAAAAACTTGATGCTATTTGTCACAGCGTGAGATTAGAAAAAGGTAAATAAAAATGTGTTCATACATGCTGTTGAAGCTTTAAGCATGTCCTTTTATAATTTTATTGTACAAGTTAATACTTTTGCGCTTTATTGTTTATTTTTTCATGGTTTGCTTAAACTGACAACCATCTCCTTTTACATTCCAGTACGTTGCATACATGTTATGGTAGCTGTTATCTAAAGTGATAAGTGCATTCCTTATATACACAAACACATCAGAGCACGCTCACTCCTGCAGCACTTGGAGCTTTAGAGATATCATCGATAGTGTTTTGATTTGCGCACCAGTATCACAGTGAGGCGGCTTATCCCAGTTCTGATCATATTCTGGGATGTGGCGTTCACACGGAGCACAGAGGAATCTGGTTATTCTTATCTCTGTATACATGACAAACGCTACTGTCCTGGTTACTGATTACAGCTAGCTCTTTGTGCAGGAGCACGTGATATTTACAGCACAAACCAGCAGTTTCATCTGACGTTGCTCTAACTGTTATCCTGGGCTTAAATTAAATTGACTGTCAATTTTTGAGTCATTTTGGACAATTTTCTTGTCATTTTCAACAAGTTTTTATGCCAGCTTGGATCTTTTCTCATCGTTTTGGATCATCTTTGTGTCTTTGGAATAATTTGAGTCATTTAGGACAACTTTCTTGTCATTCGGGACAAATTTTTTGGAATTATGGATAATTTTCAAGTCATTCTGGACACGTCAATATACAATTGCGGGATTTTTTGTAACATAGTTGACATTTTAGTGATATCCAGTCATTTTTTATGAATAAGTGATTGTTTCCATAATAAATAACTGTGGAATTTGTGAAGACATGAGCATAATGAACATAAAAAAACATTTGTTTTTTTACTTTTAATAAAAATGTATGCAAGATATACCCCACGGACTTCAAAAGCCCCTCAGTTATATATTGAACCAGGCATTGGTCAGGAACTGGAATTAGATGTTGGCTTGATCTCGGTCTAGGTTATGTGAAACATCATCTATGTAGCATAAACAATGGAGCAAGTTCAACATACCAAGAACATCTTTTAGTTATCTGGCTTCACTTATTAACTAAGCAAATCAACCCAGGCATTCTGAATGTGTTCATCTGAAAAGAGCGACGCTGGCAACAGAATCACATACATGAACAAGTCTACTGGCATCATATTTTACAATCAAAGACCAAACTATACTACATAGGAAGAACTAACTGTCATATACTAATAGAAACTAAAAGCAACACAGCTGCAGCAGCTAAAGCCAGAAGGGAAAGATGTAAAAAATCTGAGGCTGTCAAAACAATTAATGTGCTTATCAGTATCACTGTTTGTCCTTCTGTGCACAAGCTGCTTCCATGTAGGTTTCATATTTAAGCTTAATTTTAATCATCATCAATCATCAAGATTGTATAATAACACTACAGTTGTATTACAGTCATGTTGCTTTCAAAACGGCAAATTATCTTCGGAATAATTAACAAAAATCTAACTAGTTTTATGGAGACGTGGTTGATAAACTCAGTAATCTCACATTAAGTTCCATTTAGGTTTTAATCTTATTCTTTCAGATGCTTGGTGGTGTTTTGGGAGCAAGTAAAGAACTGTAAAAACATTTAAATTAATAAATAGGCTTATTGCAAACCACATAAGGTCAACAAACAGGCTGTGAGATGTCAGAGTTTTAATCAGTTCCTGTTTTAAGATTATATTGGTCAACAAATAGAAGATTGAAAGGACTGAAATCTCTTGCAGCTCTGAAGACTCTCATCTTGCCCTCTCATGTCTGCACACTGACCTCCATGGGGTCTTCTAGGAATGAAGATGACATTTTTAAAGATTGGTCAGTAGGAGGTGCTTTTGTCTCTAAACTTATGATGGTATGAAGTGAACCACTGACCCACTACCGAAACCCCCAGAGGTAAACCTGAAGTTAACCCATAAACCTGTGATCTCAGGCCTCAGGTTTCCTAAAACCAGGATCAGGGCAAATCTAGGTTTGTGAAATCAGGATGTAATATTTACATGCAGGATACTTCAAAAACCTGATCAAATTGGGATACTCAAGTCGCAATTACTAACATGAGTTGGTTCATTACTGAAAAGCACTTATTTTATCAGGAAAAGAAGAATACTTTAATTTTGCATTCTCGTGCTGTTGCTCACTAACTTGAATCAAACACTCGGTGACCCTGTGATGTGAGAAACAACTGAATAAAACCACCACGCGGTCTACATTTAAAACACTATGAAGCAATGATTCCTGCACTTGACCTCAACAAGGACCCTCAACAACACCTTTCAGTTCTGTCTAAATATGTCACACCAATGTGGGAAACAAACATGTTATTGTCTTTTCCAGCTTTCCAAAGGCAGAGCTGGAGCGCTCTAGATAAGACGGGGAGAGTTTGGGAGGTAAGGTGGTGGTGAGCGGGGAGTTGAGGACCACTAGCTATTTTTCACTGTCCGCCCAGCCTCTAGGCTGGCAGGAGACATGCTCTGTAGCTCTGCATTACAATGGCAGCCAGACTGGGAGCTCCCTGATAACTCCTATCTCTGCTGCTCTCCCCTCCAGGACTGCAGACAGATCATTCCCACGGAGGCTTCTCCCTCCAACAGCTGTCTCAAAGAAAGTTTGATGCCCAGAATTTAGAATGTTTATCTATATGCAAATTATACGTGAATGTTGTGTTATTCAGTTAATTAGGTATTATTCTAAGTTCTCTTTTTTGTTCTTACATTTTGTTTTCATTTTTAAATTGTGCAAATAAACTAAATGAGACATTAACAAAAATGTCTTACACTTGTAATGGATTGAAGTCCATAAAATGAATTGTGTTGCACATCTGGAGGAGATAAGAAAAAGCAAAACATCTAAAAAAAAAAGATGTGAAATCTTATAAGTGTATTTACAGAGGTCTGGATAAATGAAGTAGCATTCTAACTATATGCAAAAATCCAGACAAAAAGCACAAAATACAAGAGATACACCATGAAATAAAAATGAAGCTGCTGCTATTCGTATCAATGAGATGTTTTCATTTTTATATACCTGAAGGTTTAAGTTAGTTGTAAAAAAAAAGAAAAAGTGACCCCGAGACGAAAATAATTTGAAGAAGTTTTCAGGATACAATGCAACATGATTATTTTGTTTCCTGTTTAAGTAAGTATTATTATTTTGACTTCTTTTTGGTACTTTTTACATTGTTTTTATAAAATTAGACTTTAACACATTTTCATTTATTTACTCAAAAGTTAAACTTTTAACTAAATTGTTAAAAAAAAAGAAAATGTGACCGCAATATAATATATATATATATATATATATATATATATATATATATATATGAATACATTTTCAGAATATGATGTACTATAATTGTTCTGATACTTGTTTATATAGATTTTATTATTTTGACTTTAAAAAAAAAACCCAAAATAATGGTTTGTTTTCATTTTTAAATTGTACAAACAAACTAAATGACACTCCAACACTTGTACAAATGGCATCCATTAAGTGTCTCATTTTTATTGGATTTCAGTCCATAAAATATATAACACACCTGGAAAAGATAAGAAATAGTAAAACATCTCAAAGAGCAGATATGGAATTTGATAAGGTGTTTTCTGCTGATGGAGTGGTAACATGACAGCCTCATTAAAAAAAGCACAATATCAGAGATACACTGTCAAATAGTAAAAGAAACTGCTGGTATTCCTAGTCATGGACTTTGGATGTTGTGATTTCTATTGACTTGGTTCAAGTTAACTGTAGAAAAAGTAGATATTATTATTTGGGCTTTTTTTCCTTTTTATCTTTGTAAACTGTGAAAATAACCTAAATGAGACTTGAACATTTGCAAATGGTATCCGTCAAGTGTCTGTAATTTTTATGAGATTTAAGTCCATAAAATTCATTGTATAACACACCTGGAGGAGATAAGAAACTATAAAACATCTCAAAGAGCAGATATGAAGCTTTAGGATTAATTAGGTAGCATGAAACTCAGAAAAAACACAAATAATATAATGATACACTGTGGAATAGTAAAAGAAACTGCTGCTAGTCCTATCAAACATAGCTTTGGATGTTTTTTTTAATAACTCTACGGTTCAAGTGAATTATAAAAAATAGAATGTGACCCTGAGACGAAAATAACATGAGTACATTTTTCAGATCGTTCTTGTAAATTTGTTCCATTCATAACAGACAGTCACATTCTGCACTGAAAACTGAAACTGCTGTTTTTAGCTGCACTCTGCCTCAACAAAAACCTTCTGGCCCTAATTACTTCTCTTTTCCAACAGCTAGAAAAAGAAAATGCTTTTTTTTTTCTTGCAGTGCGTAGAAGCTGTGAGCACACAGAAAGTTTGACAGCACAGGAGGTGTTTTAGTTTGAAGCGGTGCGACTCTGTTGCCATCACAACCTCAGCATCGGTGAGAGGATGCATCAGGGTCGGATGTTTGCTGCCTCTCTGCTGTTAGCTCAACCTTCAGCACCATCTGTTCCCCACAGGCCGAGAGAGGCAGCTGAGTCTTTGCTCTTAACCCTCCTGTTGTCCTCATTTACAGGCACCAAAAAATAGTGTTTCCTTGTCTGAAAAAAATCCCAAAATTCTATAAAAAAAATCCCCTAATTTCTAATAAATTTGCAAAACCTTCAGGAAGAAAATTCCAATAATTCCTGAAAAGTTTCCCTTAAAAGTTTGATTTTAAAAAAATCCCCCAAGTTTGGCAAGAAAATTCTTGTAAATATTTTCAAAAAATGAGTAAAAATCTTGCAAAAAAATCCTAAAAATATCTAAAGTGATTCCATATATATCAGTAAAACTTTTAATATTTTCTTGAAGAACATTCACATAAAAATCAACCAAAATCCAGCGAATTTCGCTGGATTTCGGTTGATTTTTTTTGTGAATGTTCTTATGAAACATTTTTAACATTTCTTTTTTTCCACCAAAAAATGTTCAAAGATTTCCCAAAAATGTTGAAAATGTGGACATCAGAAGTTTCACTGTGAAAATATATTTTTTTCCACATTTTCAAACTTTAAAATGGGTCAATTTTGACCCGCAGGACGACACGAGGGTTAAATGACAGCTACCACCTCAGTCTGACATGCAGTAAAGCATACAGTTAACGACCGAAGGATAGGAGCAGTTTTTTTATAACAGTTTTTCCACCTTTTTTCAATTATTTCTATTGATTATAAAACACAGCAAGCACAAAGTCATTCCCTTGGAACAGCATCTAACACTAAAACATGTAAAGCACAAAGAACACAGGTAGCAGAAACTGATAGTGTCTCTAATAGCTCTTATCTATGCAGGAAAAATGCGAGCGCAAATTATGATGGTACATTAGTTCAACGGTGAATCAAAAGTCAATCCACAGCCTGTGATTAATGTTTCAACCTGCAATAAGTCATCCATTCGGCCATTTGACCTAAAGGTTGCATCCAGCGATTATCTCGCAACATTATCTTCCCATTGAAGTTTCCTCCCACTGGATGAATGTGACGCAACGCAATATTCGCTCCCCTTGTTCTCTGTTTTTGGCCCCAACAAACATATCCTGGGGGAAATACCTGCTAAATGCTCCACTATGTTTACCTGCTGCTGTGGATGTCTGTTGTTTAATGGTGGGCAGTAAGTGTGCAGAGCTTTAGTCTAAAAACAGCTCCCTGCTGTGGCTCTGGATGATGATATTAGAGTTTATTTAGGTTCTGAGAACAGACAGTCTCAACAGAAGCACCGGTTTTCCTTCAAGTCTGCAGGAACACGTCAAACAAGGGATCGATCAGTCTGGGTTTAATTAGTAACTACCGTTATAAAGTTTAGGGTCACATAGAAGTGTTCTTATTTTTGAAAGAAAAATAACAGTACATAATATTTGAATGAAAATAGCATTAGATGAATCATGTGGTAAATGACTATTGTAGCTGGAAACAGCTGATTTTTAATGGAATATCTCCATAGGGGTACAGAGGAACATTTCCAGCAACCATCACTCCTGTGTTCTAATGCTACATTGTGTTAGCTAATGGTGTTGAAAGACTCATTGATGATTAGAAAACCCTTGTGCAGTTATGTTAGCACATGAATAAAAGTGGGAGTTTTCATGGAAAAATGGAATTATCTGGGTGACCCCAAACTTTTGAATGGTAGTGTACATGTACCACGATCAGTGGGGACACACTCACTGCACTCAGGTGATGTCCATTTCATTAACTGTAAGATTTTACACTTATTTTACATTTTATATTTGTAATTAATTGCCATTAATTTGTACAAAGCTGTTTTTATTTTTTGTACAAAGCTGTTTTTATTTTGACATTAAAGAGTTTTTTTTGTTTTGTCCAAAAAAATCAAAATTATATCAATTTTAATTGGAAAAATGCAGAATATCTGATCTGATTCATGCTTGGTTGGCCTCTGCCATGAACCCAAACCTTCCACTCAAATTTCCAAACAATTACAAATCCTCAATGAACAGAGGTCCTTATCTCTGGGATGGCCACTTCATCGAGAAATGAACTCTGCCGCTTTTGAACCTTCAGGACTCTCCAACATCCAGCAAGCTGCAGTGACCAGTCTGCATCCTCTCATGGTTTGCATAATCAGCACCTCTTCATTTGGGACTTAATTAACAGACCGAAGCACTGAAGTAGCTCATTGGACAAACCAGCAGTAAAGCAGCAGAGAGGTAGGAACAAGGACAAGCACTTTCCATACATGCTTTAAAACATGTTTTAATTCCCTGTGACAATTCAGAAAACCTCCACATAGCCTCTCTCTCTCTCTCTCTCTCTCACACACACACACACACACACACACACACACACACACACACACACACACACACACACACACACACACACACACACACACACACACACACACACACACACACACACACACACAAAGTGTGCACACAAATTCACTGCAATCAACACTATGTAACGTTTCCAGTTTCTGGTGTGTTTTTGGTCTTCTTTTATGGAAAGAACAAAACCATAGCTGCAAGTAGAGAGGGATCAGATATGTGCTCTCTAAATTATAGCACAGCTATAATGCAATAAATAATCTAAAAAACAAAAGAAAACAACAAAAGTTTAAAACTGGAATCAACATGTTCAACAACCAATGTGATCAACTATGACAAATACTGAAAAAAAGAAAGAATGGTGACTCTACATACTGTAGATATTATACTAATTAAATTAATTACTTGTTTCCAAGCTTCTCTTATTGCACAACCTGCAGTTCAGCCCACTTCAGCGGAAAATGTCAGGATTTTTGTCACATGATTGTTGGTCACAGTTGAATCACTAATGGCTCCATAGTTGTGTCAAGGAGTGCAAAATTTTTGTTTTTTTGCAGAATCTGGTTCGAGCAAAGTGTTCATTTTGGGAGATTTTTCAAACAAGACATATAGACTAATTTAAAGCATAAATTTAAGCGTCTTGACAGAATATCAGATGAGTCATTCACGGACCGTCTAAAAGCTGAAAATGTAGCAATTGTTTATGTTTTTGCAGTTTCTACTTCTTATAAATGGTGCAGTTTTGGTCATTTTTAAATAGATAACATGCCTTGAAATTCTGTTGGTGGGCTTTGAGTTTTAAGTTAAGTTAGAAGAGGAAAAAAAGAGCTGAAAACTATAGACTCCTAAAGATAGTTTATGTTTTTTTGTCTGCAGTGTGGCATTGTGGTCATTTAATCATATGTGTTTGCTTAAGTTTAACAACAAGTTTGCTTTCAAAACCTTCCTTGACCGTCTGTGATGCACGTGTAACTGTCACGATTCAGGATGTTGCGTGACTTTGCTCAGTCAGCAGCTGGTAGGTGCTCATTTGTTCTTCCTCCATGGATTCAAGCTGGAGGAGAGTGTAGGAGTGCACCAAGAGCATGTTCATTGTTTTCTTCATCGTTTACACATCTGTGCACAGTGAATTAGTCACACAGGGTTGGACTGTCAACTCAGAATCCTTCAGTAACGTCCCGAAGCCTCTGAGAGAGAACATGCTGTGAAATGCCCTGAACTGTGGCCCAACGCGATGCCGACGCTGCACTGTGCTGCTGTATGCAGACACACAGGTTTGTTTTGCCAGATTTGGTTCCCTGCGACTTTTTCCCCTCTTCCCAAAAATGAAATTCAAGTTGAAGGATCTCTGGTTTAACAGTGTTAGGAGTGTCTATCGCAGATGGATGGTGCTTGACTTGTTTACATAGTGGGACTCTCAGGGAGCAAGTGCTGCAGAAGTGCTGGGAGTGGTGGAAAGACGGCTGCAATAGCTGCCAAATTTAAAGCTTTTTTTTTTTAATATTCAATTTTCATAGGCAGTTTTTTGATTGGATTTTATTGCTGTCAGTGGGACAATCGTGTTTAGTATCAGTCTGCTTGCTTCAGTCTCTAAATGCTGAATTTAAAATTTAAAATATAACACGAACATTTATGTTATTGTTATGAGAATACAAAAACAGAGTCACATCGAGGCCTCTGAGCTTCAGTCGAAATCAAGAGAAGTCCAGCTGAAGCTCTTACAATTCCCATGACTTAGATCAGGGATGTCAAACATGCGGCCCACTGGCCAAAACCAGCCGTCCAGAGAGTCCAATCCGGCCCGCAGGACGACTTTGTAAAGTGTAAAAATTACAGAGAAGACATTAACTGCAGAGTGTAAATTTGTAAAATATAAATTTTAAATAATTTTTAGACCATGATAAGTTGTTTTGATCATAAAAAATACTACACTGTTCATTGCTCTTTGGCATTTTGTGTCTCATTTTTGTAACATTTTGTGTTGTTTTTGATTTTTGTCATTTTGTGTCTCATTTTTCTAATATTTTATCCTGTTTTAATGTGAATATTTTCAGAATGTACTTTCTTTGCACGAAAACCAAAGAAAAATCTGAAATTGGGGTTATTTATAGATTATTATGCTTTGATTTCACTGCTCCGGACCACTTAAGATCAAACTGGGCTGAATGTGGAACCTGAACTAAAATGAGTTGGACACCCCTGACCTAGACGACTGAAGATCTACACAGACACATCGTCTTTAAGCAGCACAGTGAAATTCTTCTGAACATCTTGACAAACAGGTGATGCCAGAAGTTTCTTGACATCGATATCAACAGCGATATTGGTGAACTTCTGTCACTGGTCACCTGGGATCACGCTAGCAGCAGTTAGTCATGACAGCTCTCCAAGTGTCTTCCTGTTTGTGGTGTAACTGCATTCTGGCAACTTCACACAGTCTATTCCAAACATATTTGCACCACTGACTCATGTCTTTAAGCCGTTCCTCTTTTGTAAAGCAGCAAAGGAGGGTAAAAATGTAAATTTAAATGGAGCAACAAAGTAATAAGCCGTAATGTCATCTTCCATTTTGGCAAATTCCATCGAAATTCATTGACGTCTCGGTTTTAAATGCTTTTCTCTTCCAAAGAAGTTCACCTCTAAATGCTGGCTTGTTTACAAGATGTCTCTATCCACATCTGACATCTTTTTCTCCTAAATTATTGTTCAGAAACTAGAGCCAAATCCACAAAAACAACACCCACATTACAATAAACCACAACTAGATTTTTACAAGCCTCACCACAGAGTTACACACTGACCTGACCTGATTTGGCACGAGACTATCTGAAAAGTACTCAGCCTGTTTACTTTAAAGTCCAACTCGAGTTATTGATTAAACCCCTAAACTAACATTGGTTTATCAAAATTACATATTCAGCCTTTTTTTAGCCTCTTCCTGACTTAAATATAACTCTAGACTGCTACTGCTATGAAGTGCACGTCTACGAAGTCTCTTCTTGCATATATATATTTGAAACAAACACAATATGGACATGACAACAAGGAAAAGAATTTAGAAAAATGTTATGTAGCATTAATCTATAGCACATTCCATAAAGAATGGTTTTCCCAGTTTACACATGATACATAAATCACTGCAAAAACAAAACATACAATAAAATAAAACTAAACTATTCACAATAAAATAAACCGTGATTAGATACGAAAGTATGAGAAACTACTACTGCAGAGATCAAATACAGCAATAAAGGTCTTGCGTTGCAGCATTAACTAATAATTTAAAGAAACATAAACGCACAAAAGTTGGTTTTAAGATTCTCATGACAGACATTTTCAGCTTTTCTAGTGAAAGCATTTGCAGAAACTAAACTAACATTTTTGCCTTTTTTGTTTTTAATACCTCAACACACACACACACAATTCTGTCCAGGGAATGTCTTTAAATAGCACAGGCTTAATATGAATGTCTGACTGAAGTTTCATTCGGCTGTGAAGTGCCACGGGGATTAAACTGAGGCTAAAGACAACTGATCTTTGTCTCTAACTTGGCTGGTGAAGAAATATGTGCATGCATTGACCCCCCTCCATCCCATTCCAATTCCCCAAACAGGCTCGCCTCTAGTTATTATGATTCATTGAAACAGTAAATAAAATCTCCATCCTCCGACCACTGATGTAAATGACTGCTTAAATGTGTGCATTTGCATAATAGCGGCCATGCATCAGCTGACATGCAGTTGGTAGCAGTGAATTATGAATCTGATCAGTGTCATTTCCTATTTATATGATTTAGGCTGAATGGCTCAAACTGTCTTCCTAAATAATCCTGCAGCCTTTGTGTGACAGTTTTGGTATGGCGGAAACCAGTTATAAAATTGTTCTAATATATCAGCACTTCTCCGGGGACACAGAAATCCATCATCCTTTCTTCCTGAAGTGGACTTAATGGGGCAAAAAAAGAGATTAAACATTTGAGGAGAGAAAAATATATTTTCTATAACAAATTACAAGTGCTTCTTCCGACTGTGTGTGTGAGTACTTCTTAGGCGCTAAAACTGAAATGTACAGCTCTTCTGGATCCATCAGAACCATTCAGGCATTGCAATCAGAACATTTCATGGCATGGGAACACATTAAGCTTCTTTGGGGTTTCCTTTTCTTCTATCTATATGTCTGACTCTCTCTCTCCAAATCACTTCCACAAACTCCATCGTCCTGCACAGTTTTTCCCTCCTCCAGTTCCTCTGCTCACATTTCTACAAAAACAGCAGGACTCAGCGGCAAAGTTGCAAAAGGTTTCAGCAATCTGTCAGAGAGTCCAGTGGCCACGAGGCAGCTGAAATTGGACTTGGCTGGAACGGCGGTGGAGGCTGAAAATTGATAGGGAATGACAGTTAGTGTCCAGAGGGGGGTAATTTTTAGATTGGTTTTCCCTCTTTAGAGTGGGCGGGAGGGGAGGACAGGGGTGGAGTTAAATTTTTGCCTGATATTGGAGACAAAATCAATTAACGGGCCCATTGTTCCTGCAGAATTCTCATTCATCCGGCTCGCAGAGTGAGGACACACCGGCCCAGAGTGCAGAACGGATGACGCCAGTATAGAAGATGCTGCTGTGAGTGGCAGCCCTGCTCCTCCAACACATACTGTTCTCCATAATGGCTGCACATGATGCATGTCGACTGCTTAACAACATATAAATAATATGGCGGGCACGCGAACGCTAGAAAATCTTGACAGGATGTTTCTGGGACATAATAACTGTGCAATTTAGACGCATTATGTGCATACACTGCTTCGATTACCACAGAGTAATATCCCCTCTGACGAAATCCACACATCATTAGACTAACATTAGAGTCCAGTCAAAGTGTAATCAGTTCCTTCTAAATAGACATCATCATAAAGAATGTCATATTTAATGCTCTAAAGAACTGGCTGGACTCTGACATCGTGAATGGATGTATTTACCGTGAGTGTATGGTACCACAGACATGCAGGAACAAGAAAAGCTAAGGCAGGATCTTTGGATCATTTCCGACAGCTGAAATCTTGAAAAAAATTTGATATAACGTGTCCATTTAATATTGATGCACCCACAAACAAAATGACCTTGCTCTACGTACAGGCATGTGTTCTACATGTGTACGTTATGTACGGATACCGAATCGCATGACTTAAATATGTAGCGGGTGGCAGAAATTGGTGGGACTCAGAAACACCCCCACAATTTAACCAGTTGTTCCTTGTATCATTTCTGACAGATAAGTCCTGACTCAGAGGTGGATCTGTAGTAGGATCACAATCATGTGATCGTCAGCAGGCAGCTGACGTAGTGTTCACCTGTTGTCATGGTCGCAATGATACAGAAATCTTTAACAAATCCACGGATCCCGACTATAAGCTGCATCACTGCCAAAATCTAATCACTTGGTCATTGTGTCATTTCTGACCTTCCCTGAAAATTTCATCCAAATCTGTTTTTTTGTTTTTCAGTAACGTTGCTAACAGACAAATAGATGGACAGACGTACGCCGATCATCACATAACTCCACCGTTCCTTGGCAGAGTAACAACCCAAATCAGGAATGTATTTCATAATAAAAAAAGGGGGATCAAAGAGCAGTCAGTGTCAATAATGAGAACAGCATCATGACCGGAGGCAGCAAGTCCACTTCCTCTATTAGTTTTTGGACTTGGCAACACAGCCTTGGTTGAATAATTACATTTCCCTCCAAAAATCCATTCAGAGGTGCCAGACCGGGTTAGAAGCTTAACCCTTCCCAACATTCTTCGAGAAGACTCAAAAATAAATAAATTCCTGATTTCTACAGTGTTTATGCTAATGTGACTAAGATTCATTGGAAAGCTTTTTAAATCTAAGACTTTTCAGCAGTGTCAACTTTTACCCTCTGGCAATTCACAAATGTCATTTTTTCCCAAGTGCTTCAGCAAATCAAGAAAATAAACCACTGAGAGGTTCAATAAGATGATAATTCATTTGGATTTGTATTTATGTGAGCTCTATTGGTTTCATTCCCTGCATGCAGATGGTTATCTATCTGAAGCCGGGGTCCACAGGTTCACTTAGTGTTCTGACTCTTTATTCTTCCAGTTTCCTCAATAGTCTATGTAATGCCCCAAAGAGCAACTGAGGCAGCACTTTACCAGCTAGACTCCTATAAAATCCATGAGAATCAGCAGGTCATTCCATAGGAAACGACCTACAAGAGAGCCTTCAGGCTAATGTGCCCCCCTCTGACACAGTTCCATTTCCCTGTAATGATTCCATCCCTGGAAACACATGAATCACAGTGATTTATCCACAATCTATACACGGAGAAAATCAGCACACAGAGGTATTGAAACTTTTTAAAAATAGTCAATGAGGAGAAATTTTCATTTATAGAAAAAAATCTCTTCAGTACAAGGACACTCCCACACATCTGAATGCATGATGAGATAATGATTAATGTTTGCTGTTTACAGGCATGTATACAAACAGCAGCCATAGCTCGACCTTTCGTTTCCAAGGGAAACTATTTGTGGCCTTAGGACAAATGAAAAAAAGGAAAAAAAAATGCATTGAAAATGATGCTAGACTTCTAAACTGTTCTGCTTTGGCTGTTACTTTACACTGTCTGAATACAAACATTCCTTAAAGTACCTGATCCACTGAGCCAATTATGTAAAATTTGCATCTTATCTTTTGCGGACCAATGCTGATGCTGAAATGTGGAAAAAGTCTTGCATGTTGCTTGTGTGTGTCTATCTAGTGTTACGACAACATGCAGTTCAGACTTGTGCTGTGTTGAAAGCGATAAAGAAATGCTACTAGATCTGACCTCATAAGATTATCATCGCAATTTTTACGAAAAAGTGATGAAAGTGCTCATTTTGCCACGATGCCGACACAATCAGATGAGGTCAGATTAGCAGAAAGTCTGAACTTGCCGAGGTAAACATCCTGAGTTATGAAATCAATCACAGCAACTATTAAGTCTGATGTAACTTTGGTTAGCTACTAGAGCTACAGCACAGTGATGCCATGCACAGCTGCCCTTTTTTCAATTAGTCTGCACTTAAACTGCATTCCCACATAGCTGACAAAGAATGAAGCAGCCCGAAGGTTCACTGTGACAAATTCCTAAACTCCATTTTCAAGGATTTTCTGATTGATCTTCATGTTGCACAGAAATGAAAAGAAACCAACAGCTGCTGGTAAAAAGCAGCAGGATGTGATATAAATGAGCTGTGGATACGATGCTCAATCCTGAAAACACACTTTTAATGAGGTGGCAACTGGTTGGCTGTGATTTATTAAATATTATTACAGAGTGATCAGCGCAGGTGCAAATGAGGTGATGTGCATCATTTTTTGATGCAGGATGTCATGCGTGTGAAAGGACGTGTGCACACTTTTACATCACGCCATTTTAAAAACAGATCACAAATTTATTTTTCACACAGACTTTAATTTCAAATGAGATGTGTGAGTCATTAATAAAACTCAGAGTGTCTGTCTGTCTCTTTGTTTCTGACACACACATTTTTATGGACCGTTGACGGCAAATTCATCAGTGGCTCGTGACGGTTGTAGCACCGAAGCCCAGACTGATGAAGGCAGCCTGCAGCGTCTGCTCTGTCTGGGAGTGCTTTACTCTGGATTAGCTAGTCAATTCTCACGAGCAGAACAATCTCCCCACGTTTGCCTGAGGAGATGACAGGGTCACGGCTGATGAAAACAGGGGAAAAAAAGGAAAAAACACACTTTGCCTTGGGGCACTCCATCAGAGAAATCAGACTCTAATATTCCATATTATCTGAGACGATGATGAAGTGAGGTTGGTATTCAGGATAGCATTTAAAGGGGATAGATTGCTATTTATTGACAAGCACACCATGGTCCCTGTGGTCTTTAACCTCATATAAACTCGTGAGTTAAAGTTCAGATGAGCAAAATATGAAGAAGGAACAACAAGCTCATAACGAAGAAGTGAAAGTACGCGAATGATCGGTCTATAAAATGTCAAAAACTAGACAGATGATTGCTTGCTTTGTCTTACATACTGTCCAAACCCCCAAAACTTACATTTAACAATCACAGAAAACAGGAAAGAAGCAACAGATCCTCACATTTGAGCACCTGGAACTTGAGGAGACGCGCCACATTGCGTGATTTAATGCTTTCACTCAACAAACTACAGCCTGAAATCCCCAGAATTCGAGGCCGTCACCGCTAATTCACATCAAAAGGTATTTAAATGACAATGTCACTCACTGCATGATTCTCTCCCTCCCAGTCAGCCAATGTCGATCAAGTAGTCTCTGCTTTCACATCACAGAATCTGACATCCACATGCTGGCAAGCCTATTTCATGCTCCAGGTCCTTGGAGTAATGGGGGCTGAACTTGTGCAAGAGTGGGGGCTTAGAACAGAGCTGAACAGTGAGCAAAAAAAAAAAAAATGATTAGAGAGAAAGATAGGCAGTAATCTCAGCCACATTCCACCACGATCTGCGTCCGTCGGCTTAACAATCCTCTCTGTGGATGGATAGTATCAGCGGCACTGGCCAGAACTTGCGTTGATGTTCTCAAAAAGACACCAACATACAAACGGAATGACTGGATATGCAGTTGACGCTAGAACTGTGTTTAAGATGATAAAAATTGTACTAGTACTACTTTAAATTCGAAAAAATGCTTCTTTGGTGGACGAAGCATGAAAGATTTTGGGGCCTTTTTCACAGAGTTACATACATTACATAAGCGCCACTCTTATTTTCACAGTATGTGCTAGTGCTAAACTGACAGTAATCCATCCCGACAATATGTATGTTTTAAATTCTGTCCTCTCTGAAGTGAAAAAAAACTACAAACAGTAAGATTACTGTCCTTCCCAGGCTGCAGAGATGGGCAGATAAACTGGGCAGCTTTTCGAATTTCTTCATCCAGGAGATTAGCGTCAGAGTTTGCATGAAACTGGAAAAAGGTGCAGAGATGGTCAGGATGGAAGGCGAGATGGCTGCTGGATACAGAGACTGACGGATGGAGCCATTAAAATACAGCTGAACGAGTCAGACGCTGCAAATGAGTAAAAAAGTGGCAATCCTTTCAGTAATGGGGAAAAAATGCCGGCCAGCAACCGTCCTCCCCCATAATCTCCTTATTAGTTCCATGCTATTTATCATCCTCCACTACTTTGTATTAGGAGGCATTCAGGTGGGAAATAAATACTGTGAGAATACACAAGAGCCAATTCTAGAATATTATTAATTGCAGAAATGTGCACTGTTATGTTTTTTTTATATATATATATTTTGGAGAATAACTAATTACGTGTACATTGCTGTCTGAGTTGCCTGAGCGCTAATGAATTGGTGTTTTGCTAAGGTGGTTTTGTTAGATAGACATAGCTTTATTCTGGACAGCTTATAGGAGACATGATGAGATTGTTAATTGGTTGCACTGGGCCCAGCAGTAATGATGGACATGAGCTGTGCACTGGTAAAATATAATCAACATGTCATTCATTCAGCCATAACATGAAAAGCCTTTATATCAGGGGTGTCAAACTCATCTTAGTTCAGGTTCCACAGTCAGCCCAATTTGATCTCCAGTGGGCCAGACCAGTAAAATTACAGCATAATAACCTATAAATGACGACAACTCCTAATGTTTCCTTTGCTTTAGTGCAAAAATGTTCACATTTAAGGAATTATCTTTTTACAAAACATTAGGAACAACCTGAAATTTCTTCTGGAAAAAAAAAAGAGCTCAATTTTTATGTCTCAGTTTATCATTTACACATTACAACTTAGAGATCATAGTGTTTCTACAAAGGCACAAAACATTCAGTCACAGCTATCTGGAACTGAACAATATAGTATTTTGCTTCATGATCAAAACGACAGAAGTCAGACAAAAAACAAAAAACAACAAAAACAAGACAAAACATTATAAAAGTGACACACAAAATGACAAAAAATAAGAAACAAAATGACAAAAAAATGAGACAAACAACAGGAAAAACTAAAAAAATCAGAAAAAATATGACAAAAAAATTACAAAGTGACAAAAATGGACAAATGACCACAAATAGACAAAAATGACAAACGAGAAACAAAATGACATAAAAATAGACTAACACCAGAAGCAAGAAAAAAAAACACAAAATGATACACAAAAACAATGAATAAAGCAAAACACAAAATGACAAAAATAAGAAAAAAAACACAAGCGTGACAAAAAGGAAACACAAAAAGACAAAAATGAGAAACAAAACAACAAAAACATGAAACAAAAAACAAAAAACATGACAAAAAAAACAACAAAAACAAGACAAAATATTACGAAAATGAGACACAAAAAGACAAAAGAACAATGAACAATCTAGTATTTTTAACATCAAAACAACTTGTCATGGTCTAGAAATAATTTTAAATTTACAGTTTTACAAATTTCAAATTTACAATCTGCAGTTAATGTTTTCTCTGTAACTTTGTCCACTTTATTAAGTCGTCCTGTGGGCCAGATTGGACCCTCTGGTGGGCTGGTCTTGGCCCGTGGGCCGCATGTTTGACACCCCTGCTTTATACACACATTTAACTTGCTTTGTAAGATCCGTTTTCATTTTTTTCTTCCATTTTGGCTCCATTTTACTGTTGCTCACTGTTAACACTGTGCTATTATGTTTATTTCTTTTTTCCCTGGGTGTTGCAGTGAAGCATATTGCAAACAAATTAACAGTTATTTTCGGAGTTTTGCTGAGCGCGAGTGGGAGTCGAGGAGATAACAACACTTCCTGATGCAAATGGGACAATAAACGAGTTCTGCAGAGAGATTTCTGTAAGTGTGACAAGCATTCAGGAGCATTCAGTACAGCTGATTCATCCTATTAGACGGATGCACAGATCCGCCCAGACAGGTAGCTAAGAGGTGTCTGGGTGTGTGTCGGCGCTTGTATGACAGAGCAAGTGTGAAGAGTCTGTACTTGTGTCTGTGTGTCGTTGTGCATATAGCTGAGAAATGACCTTTGGTGCCAAAGGCTAAAATTATTGTTATTAATAGTCTGGGCCAAATGAGAGGGCAGTCGCTGTGTCGCCAGGGATATTTCATCAAACTGTGGAGCCCACACACACACACACACACACACACACACACACACACACACACACACACACACACACACACACACACACACACACACACACACACACACACACACACACACACACACACACACGCACACACGCACACACACACACACACACACACACACACACACACGGCCTGTCCCTACTACTGTGATAAAACCCTGCAATCTTTCAAATCAACCCAACACACACTTTTACAAACAGTTCCGCTTGCCAAAAATAAAAACCAACACCAAGAAACGTTACGCCAAGTTGACAATGATGACTTGGCAGACAAATTAGAATACAGAGTTGCCAAAACAATCACTTCTCTAGATACTCAAACGGGATTCTATGTCTGAAATAGGAAACTGACGGCCACCGAGTTGCATTTGTTGAGTTTTTCGAAACGAGCGGAGCCTCAGCTGACAGCTTGGATAAATAAAACTGCAAGATTGAAAAGACTGTCACCACCAGTGTGACTTACAGAGAGCAACTTCTTTCATCCGTCCATGTATATTTGATGAGCTGCGAGGGGAATGGACAGTGTCTGAAAACGCTGGCCATCGGAGGGATGAATTTGATTTGTGACAGTGACGGAGTAAGCAGCCAAATTAATCTGCACCTTCGCTTTAGAGTAAACGTGATTAGGCACAGAGGTGTTCAAACAGAGCGATAGACGGAACCGTGAGAAAGGCTCTCAATCAGCCCGTCCTCATTAAAATACTAAATTGCTTTACGCTCGCAGAAAGTGGCAAATCACAGTTACCAGGACGTGATTATTATAGTTGCTTTACCATCATCGCTGATTTGATTCTGACAGGCAGCTGATTATCTGTAACTTGTTTCAAATTGTCATCTGTGTCTGCTGCCACAATGGGGAGGAAACTAGCGAGCACTGCTTCAGCTGCTCGCTGAAGGAGGCAATTACACAACCAGGTCCAAAATTCAGTTCAGTTCTCGCTATTATGCTGTCAAACTTAGCCAGCTGGAAAGCAGGCACACATGCATGTAAGGACTGAATACTGAATACATGTGCAGAAATGGACACATGCATGCATGCATTCGGAGGTGTATGAATGCAGCTACAGACCCGCAGCTCGATGTTCGGTGAGTATCAGGTCAGTCAGACGGTGGCAACAACAGCTTCTGTTTTACAGCTTGGTTCACAGAAGGTGTTAATCTGCCGGGATAAACCCACCCTGGCATCATGTCACTCCTCTGATATGCTGTTTTCTCTCTGAGTGACGAGTGCGAGACACGATGGAGCAGTGTAATCTGAAATGATGTAGGGTGTCAACGGTTGACTGGCAGGCTTGGCAAGGGGCGAGGAACGGAGGCTTGATGCAGATGTAAAGCAGAGAAGATCAAAACCAGGACATTTCTCTGTTATCCTGCTCGGAAATCATCAACACCTATGATTACACGTAATCTGCTGCTATGGTTACAAGCAATAGTGGCCACATGACTAATGTTGTCCGATTCCAGTTGTGCAAAGACAGACCACAAATTACCTAAGTAGTAATCACAGAGGCTGTCAGAGAAATGTGAGACAGAAAGGTGAGCAGCTGAGCACAGTTGCAAATTCATAACCACACCTGGGACACTCAGGGTTAGGCAAAGACAGCCGTCCATAGCCTACAGGTGTTTGGTTTGGCTTTAAAAGCCACACCTCGGGGGTTAAGCTTGAAAGATTTACATGACATGCCTGGAAGACGGTTTCACCAGTTTTTGCACCACATTACAGGGTTGCCAAAAATAACCCCCAAAAAACCATACCAAGCAGAGAACACACAGCTAATCTGTCATGTTATGTGAACTTTTACCTCTATGTTTGAGCTATCTCTAGTCCAAGGTTGAGAGGCAGGTCAACTGCCACCATGCAGATAAAATGCAGGTATTTGGAAGCAAAACAGCACACGAGGACACCTGTAGATTTTCTCACAAACGCAACATTTCTCAGCTTATGTAATTGAATGCTTTGGTCTGAAACCACCTTGGCTGATGCAGCAGAAATCCCTGTGAGTGTAACAAGTGCACTGAGGCTAAAAACTGCTGCTCACAACCCCCAGACCACAGTGTTTACACTGGAAACACGACAGTGCCTTCTTTACATGACTATAAAAACACTATTGTTTGGAGACAAACTCCACCCCAGACATCGTAAACACTACATCAGTAAGTCAATGAGATGTAGACAAAACTGTCTCACAACCTACTATACCCACAGTTCTTGTAAAACACACAAGTATAAAACAAAACTTTTTGAATCATAATCAGATTTTTTCATCTTCTCCTTATGGGTGAATTAGATTCCTGTATTAGCAGCCAAATGTCTGAAGGAGTAAGAAAACTGATCTCTTTAAGCTGATTCTCTGCAGGTCCAGTGGTAAAAGGGTTAATGTTGAACAGTGTGTTCACATAATAACAGCTACTGTGAGGTCAGCGCAGGTTAAAGTCTCCCAACGGCTCAACGCTAAAACAGGTGAGTGACTGGGTGACTCACTATCAGACATGACACCTGCCAGCATGTCAGCATGATGCTCTTAAAGCTACAAAAGCAGTTAAATGCACCCTCCTCGGACCTTTAGATACTTAACAGGAAACCTTTGCCTTTTCATTGTAAAAACCTTTTAAGGAGCAAAGACTAAAACTCGCTTCCAGTCCACCAAAGGGCAGCTGCTGCTGCTGCACTTGTTGCTTCCACTCACTCACTCACCAGTCTTTCCTTGCTCCCCGTCAGCCTTCATCCCCTCCTCTGAGGGGAGTTTTCCAGAGGATTCCAGGATCTGTCACGTGCGTGCAGGAGACTCTCAGGACGGAAACAACCCAAAAATCCTTGTTTCTCAAGCGGCGCTTACTCAAACGCCACCATTTGTAGCTTTTTCCACCACTAAAATCAGGCTGAGCTGACACCAGGAAACACATCCACAGGCTGTCTCTCCTCTCCGTGAGTGTACCTGTCCACGGAAACTCCCACCAGTTCAGGGATACAGTACACCCGGCCCCTCCCCTCAGCTTACATGGTTTACTAGGTGAGGAGGAGGAGGAGGAGCTCAGTGAGGCCTGTCACTATGATTTTCCCACATTACTCAAACATCTACACACACACTTGTGCACACACATGAGGGAAGGAGGCATGGAGGTGTGGGCTTACAGGCAGGTGGGTGTTGATTTGTGTGTCGTCTAATACCAGCAGGCTGCACAGCAACAGGTCTGCCAGCTGTTGACTGGCCTGAGGGGCTGAAGCATGAGTAAACTAATGCCTTTAAAACCACACATATGGAAGCCTTTAGCGCCATTAAAATGACCACTGCTGTGGGAAACACTCACATAGTTTTTGGTATTTCTTCTTTGCAGTTTGTTTTCAAGACTGCCATTCCACATTTCTGAGTAACCTGTGCTGCACAAACTAAAGGGGTTTTAAAGTAGGAGCCTAAGCAGCGCAATAATGCACGGATTTAGAACCCAAATCACAGGATACACGCAGGATATTGTAGTCATTTGGTGGATTAAAATACAAGTCCCCTTTAAATTGTAATACACTGCATGTGTTTACATTTCATTGTAAAAGCAATCTCTGTAAAAACCTCCTGCATTTGATGTTATTTGCATCTTTTTCCATTATGCTGGTTGGCATGAAAGGTAAGCAAACAGACTTCCTCTCAATGTAGGCACAGGTGAATGTTATTTGTTCATACAATCTGGGCATGCTTGTTTTTATTATTTTGACCACCCTTGCTGTGACATGTTGTTTGTGCAGGCAGGCGAGTGAAAATACATTATACTGTGCAAGCAGTCAAACAGAGAAAGCCCCGATTTAAAGAAAGTTGATAAGCCTCCGCATTAATTATGATTTATTCATCTGTCTGCAAGGACAAAGATTAAAAAAAAAAAAAAAACTTTTCAAATGAGCAGAAATGATGACTCAGGCTGTGAATGTAATTCCCACAATTAAAGTCTATATAGAGAATGAGTCATAAAAAAATGTCAAAACAGCAGTATAAAAGACTCATCAAAGACTGATCAATTGTATCTTTTATTTTCCTCTTCAGTCCTGTAATAATTAAGGCTGAAGCAGCAAGCTATGTGCCAAACTAAATATTAACAGTGAGTAAAGTTAAGTAGGAATCATTTTATCAGATGATTAAAGTCAGATTTAAATAGAGAAAAGGATATATTTGAGAATGAGGTTCATTTTATGTTTTAGTGTCCTGCATACGAAGATATAAGGGAGGCACTTTTCAGGAAGATGTCCTCTGTTTATGTTGGTTTCTTTTGGCTGGATGAAAAATCTGAGTTATGTTTTAGAAGGGGAACCTTTTCAGGCCTGAGATAGAAGGAAACATAATGTGTCTGAGAACTGAGGAGCAGAATAATGTGTGTTTTGGATGTATTGGTGTCTAATAAACCCATGAGGGTTGGGCACACTTGTGTTCATGACACAACAATAAGAAATAGAATTTCCCTCATAACACTTACATGTGTGAATTCTGTATGTGCAAATATATTCCATACATTTTCAATATATATTCTGTATTTATATGAAATATGTGTAACACTCACTCTAAAAAAAAAGTTTCAGTACAATAAACTAATATCACATGAATGTTAGAGATGTTTATTGCTAATATTTTAAAGTCAATCAACAGATGCTTCGATTGGCTCCTCTGCAGAGAGTGACATTTGAGAATCCTTCAGTGTGGCATCGCTCTTTGCAAAACAATAAAGCAGCTAAAGAAAGTAATCTCTCATTGTCTGTTGTGTCCATGCATAATGCACAAAGTGAGGAAATTGAATACTGCTTGTTTAAAGGGGTGTTTGTGGCCCATGTGGGTCTGTGGCTTAGCTGACCTGCATCAGAATAAACACTGAGTCCAGCAGGCACTTGTTACATGTGTGTGAATGTGAGGATACGATGATTTCCCTTCATTGTAACGCACAAAGGAACCTGAGCAGATAGCAGGGAAGGAGCTACCGAGTTACACTGTGCTCCGCAATTGGAATCAGGTCACTGATTTTCGTTGGAACTCGTTTTCCTTGTACAGTCAGAAGGCCATTTCATGCAATGGTAACAAATACCCTTTAATGCCAGTGAAGAGGAAAGCTGCAGTTAAAGTAGCTATAAAGGACATTATGTGCCTCTGCCTAGTATGCAATGGCTTAAGATTACAATTCCTGGGATGAGATATGACTCAGCTATTTCCCCATTCTGGAGCTACAAAGTTCAGAAACAGAATGTGAGGAAATATATAATAGTGTAATTTATCATGTGAAGTTGTGGACCGTAATGCTTTCTGGAAAAAAATTGTGCAGGCAAAATTGTCTGGTGGAGTGGCTGAGAAATGACTCCATAGCCCAGGTGATACGTGGGGAAAATGTTCACTTTTTCATAAAAGCATGAAACTTGGTGCACTTGGACCACTTGGTCAGAGAAGTCATTTTACTTCCTGCCATGACAAAATTACATATTTTGCACCACATTCCCTGAAGCAGAAATTACAACAGAGAAAAGGTGATGTCTACCTTCACATGTTGTGTTGTGGTCAGCAACTAGTGATACCATGCACAACTTTATTAACTCTTCAGGTGATTAGTTAATGATGCATTCAAGGACATTGTGAGGAGGAAATCATAGCATCTGAGAACCTCTGCTGGAGTTCAAAACTTCATCTTAGTTGCAAACGTTGTGTAGATTTTAAAAGAATAATCCTTCTATTCATTAACCCTGATAATACAGTGACTGTAAAGAGAAGAACGACATTCTATGTGACCTTCCTAGTCTAAAAAGAATGTGTCAAACACAAAGATTTACTTAATTTAGAGACATTTTTGATTGTTTTGAACATTTTCTCTTTCATGCAGCCACAAATTCAGAGTTCAAGGATGGACTGGCTTGCTTGGGGAAGAGTTGATCACAATATTCTCCAATCATTTAGGTGTATCCAGCCCCAGCCTGCTGAAGTGGCATATTCGTTGCCACCTTAAGCGCTTCACCTGAAAGGTGGCACAAAGGTGTTGCACCAGTAAACCATTATTTCAGCAGATTTGCTTCATTCCTCTTCCTTTTACTGTGAACAGCTCAAGTCAAACTGGATGCAGAGTTGGCTGCTAGTGCGATCCTAGAGGAGATATGTGAGCTGCTCCGGTGCAAATGACCTCCTCTGGAATGTTTGAAGGCCTCCGTTGCCATTTGATTGGCATTTCAGGTATCCCATTTTGTATCCTTGGCCCTGGTTGTGAATGCAGATACTGTGTCCCGGCCAGTGAGGGAACGGAGCACAGGAAGGCCTTGGATGTTTTAGGACCCGGAGTCTCAGTAATCTCACTGGCAGGTACAGATCTCAGGTTTCTTGGCAGTCCTAAATGCCACCTAGAGCTGCTCTACGTCCAGCTCTGAAACAAGCACAGTGGCTACAACCACAACACCTGTGTTCATAAATAAAATATTCTTTATTTGCAGCATCTGCTCATTGCACACAAGGGCCAATCAGATGAATTTCTTGTGGGTGAGAGGACAGAACATTGTGTCAGTAAATGGACACTAACTGTCTTGTTTGGTAGTTGACCTTTGTACAATGAGAAAAGAGACAATTTTCATCAATTGAAAGACTTCCTGAGAGAAGATGAAAACAGGGCAAAGCTTAAATTGCCGAACACGAACTTTGTGGAAATGTCGCCTTCCAAACACTTTGTTTAGTAGCAATTGGAGGCCATTGTGGTAAATTCTATCAAAGAAAAGCGAGTTTATCCATGAACTCTCAAGTTGTGGCCGCAAATGCAAAAACAAAAAAAACAGCCTCCTTCAAGACCTGTGTCAATGTGGAGGAGGCTGTGAAGGAGACGGTGATGAATAGGTTCAATGACGGCAATCAAACGTATCACTAAAATCATTTTTTTGAAGTCAGTCTTTATGTTTGACACCTCTCATTAATCATTCAAATATTGCGTGAGTGAGTGTGTGTGTGTGTGTCTGTTCTTAGGTTTTTTTTGACAGCTCTTCGTCTGATCTACTTCAAACTTACCAGGTGACACAAGGGGGTGCAGAGTCGAGTTTGAAGTAGTTTGAATGAGTGTTGGGCCATAATATTGAGATACTGGAGGCCACAGACATGGCATTGCTTTTTTTTTTTTAAGCTTTAAGGGTCATATTGAACATTGATCTACACTTTACAGTCACTGTATTGTTAGTTAATGAACAGAGGGATATATCTTTTAAAATGAATGCAACAGACATGACATTTTGAAGTCTAGTCTTGGTTCTTAAATATTGCGATTTAATTGTCATAACTCTGAAATCACTATTAACTAATTACCTGAACAGTTTTTTATGTTGTAAATGTTATCATTGCAATTTCTGACCATCAAAACATGGGGGTAGATATCACTTTTTCTGAGTTCTCATGTTTGGCTCAGAAGTTATCATGAAAAACAGATAATTCAGTGATGGTGGAAAGGAAAATAGTCATAATCAACATAATGTGTTTTTGTGATGGCTCCACTTCTAGATATGCTTAAGGACCCAAACTGTGATTTCAGGTAAAATCTGGCACAAATTACCTGGACTATCAGAGCACTTCCTGAAACACACAATGACCTGGTAATTTAACCATATAAAACAAGTCCATGCTTGCAGGATGCAACATTTTAATTAAACTGCTCTTGCTCCAGACCTGTTGGGACATGCTAGCTAGAGTTTCAGGTTTCTAGGAAGCGCTCCAACTGCAGCTCAGGCTCAGACACTGATGAAGATGAAGGGCTAATCAGCGGGTCTGCTGGGTTTCATAATTAAAAGAATGTACTTGGCATGCGCTGGCTATTTACACTACATTAAGACTGCATCAACTCACACTACAGGGACCAGTGAACAACAGAACATTAGCCGTCTGTGACACACATTCCTCTGACTGCACGATGATGAAAAAATATTTAGCTGTAATTACTGATGTTGCCGTTTCTCTTTCTGCGTGTTTCTAAATCCTGGATGTCTGCAGGTGATGAGCTGAGAGCAGTATCCTTTAAGTGAAAATCAATCGAGGCAGCCTATCTCTGTCTCTCTGCAGTCAGCTACACAGTACCTCAGAGGACAGCGAGCACAACCTCCCACAGCCAGGAATTTGTCAACCTTTCATTGTTTTTTGTGAGACGGGAGAGAATCAGACAATGAGAGAAGCATTAGAAATTAATTAAACTCATATGTGTATGTTTATACACCTACGTGTACATGGATTTGAACTTTTTTTCACTGTGGCTACTTTATGAGACCAAAATATCCTTCATCTTTTCATTCCTGTCTTCAGTGCCATCAGTGCACATGTTAATGGACACCCTCTTCTCATAAATCCCCACTTTCCTCTTTTCCTGCTCCCATGATTCTTCTCAACAGCGCCGCTTGCACTGCAAAAACCTTGAAACAACCCCATATGAAAGATCAGCCCACAAGTCAGAAAGTGTGAACTAACGGAGAAAAAATAGCACTGAACTGTAAAGAAGACAGGATGAAAAGGGAAGAATGGTCCGAGCAGCAATTTACTATCACCTACGCTACAAAAGAACCACAGTGTCATGGACGAGTAGTGTGTAACTGCAGTGTGAGTCATCGCAACTTTTTGCAAAAAAGTATCTCATACAACTGATGCTGCCCTGTTCTCTGAAGCTTGACTTTTCATCTGTTCTGCACAAACCCACCACTCAATTACTGAGGTCGAAGCAGGTGTTTTCCTTCAGATGTCAAAATCAAAAGTGTTTTTTAGCTCTTTGTGATTCAGTGTTGGGTTCTTCTTTCCTGTCTTTTTGCCTTCAGTCAGACGGCACAATGGAAGAAGACAAGAAATGTGAGAAACAGGAGCTCAGGGACGACATGCAGCAAAGTTCCTGCCTCTTAGGAGGTGAACTGAGACTCAGCTGCTGAGGATGTTTTAGACCCGAGCGGTTTCCACTGCAAACAGTCAGGTCCCCTGTGTTGGGCCTTTTAGAACACTAAGGGAAGTGTGTTAGAAAAACAAAGAGGTGACATTGGTATGAGTGTGTTGCATGGGTGAAAAGATCAGTGGGGGAAAGCACATTTAATTAAAAACTTACAGATACTTTACTTGAATGCATATTTTAGGCACTTTATTGCTTCAATTTCATGGCACTTCAAACTATTTATTCTTTTGACTGCACTACATTTATTTTACAAACATTACATTGTCATAAGCTACACTATGACCTCTCTTTCATAGCTGTATCATTTAAAACTCAAGTGTATCTTAAACAGTAGTGATAAAAGTACATTTAAATTAAATTACTCTTGTTTCTTCAAGCATACACAGATGAAAATATCTGTGTGGTTTTTGCTAAAGTAAAACAGAGATCTGAGTGCTTCTCCCACCTCTAGACAATAGGTAATACAAATACGTTAGTCTAGTTTGAGTCACACATCTCTGAGTTTTGAAGGCTCATCAGCTGTGAAATGGTGCTGCACCACCACCACTCCTGTGTCAGCTAAACCTTCCTGCAGCTCCTTTACAGTCATTTGGGTTTTTTACTTTGCTGCTCAGTCTGCTGCAGACGTGCAGTTTCATCGAAAAGTTTTCTTGGTCTTGCAGATTTAGTCTTGACTTCAACACAGTTCCCCTTAAATGTCATTTTTAAAATGACATTTCAAACAGAAACTGCAAGCTGGAAGGACTTTTATATCTTTTTTATAGCCTCCGTTTGCATCTTAGATATCAATTAGCTTCATTTGCAGTCAGCTGCACCAAGAGAAACAGAGGGTTTATTTATCAGCTCTGCAGTTGCCATCAACTCCTGTGACCTTTACTGCATTTCACTAAAGGTTGATTTCTATGTCTGTTTCTTCATGCAGCGGTAGCTGCTGCGATTTTAACAAAGAAGTTCCCATAATTTTTGCAAACCTCAATACAAAGTCATTTCCTCTCCCATTATCTTGTCACACACCCCACCTTGCTGCTCTTTTTACCTCAGGCAAATCACATAGATGGGGAGGATAAGTCAGAGTCAAAATGTCAACTTTAAGCTTTTGTTTGAAACGAGACCTAAAGGTATGAAACCTTATATCGTTGATCCACTGTAAGTCTAGAAGGTATTTGCCATGATTGACTCCACTTCTCTAAACTACTTGCTCTTCTACTTACTTTCTTCAAGAACTTCTCATCCTGCACATCCTGTATTTATACGTATTTGTTCAATCACACCAGTTCCATCCAGTCTTTCTCTTCTTTGTCAGTGATGGTATTTACCTTTGTTCTCCCTCCTTCCAACATCCACTTAATGCTCATTGAAAAGGAACACCCAGCTACCAGGTGCCACTCTTCCAAACATGCCAGCTCCAGCCGCCACCATCACCTGTGCTGCTAATTCCCAACGCTGCCGGACGCCAGCCTAGATTAGCGGCCGGTGGGCCATTTTAACAGCCATTTGAAGGGCAGAGAGAAGGTATTACAACTGGTGGACGGTTGTACCAGTTGGCTGTTAGCTGTGTGTCAAGCGCGAATCCAAGGTGGAGTTCAGAAATAGAAAACACACCTCCAATATCACCTTGGCACAGTACTGCACGTAGGTGGAAATCCAGTATCTAATGAGGTGCACGTGGAAGACTGGTAAAGAAATCCACAGAAAACTCCCAGAAAAAAGCCAAACATGATGCATGAGGTGACAAAAAAACAGAGAGGAGTAAATTCTACATGCTAAATGTGGAGAATGTAATACATAAGCTGGATGCTGGTCCCAGTGTGAGCTGGGATAGATCTGAGGATGAAGCAGATATAGGTGATGGATGGACTGCAAAACATGCATTTGATCGGGGTATTGATTAGGCAGCATGAAAGTATTCTTACGGTGACCTCAAGTTTAATTCTATTTGGAGGTGCAATTTTTTGGTCATTTTTAGCTTGTGACCAGAACTGAGGATTGTAAACAAGATAAGGAGACTAAAAAGAAAAAAAAGCCACACATACTGCCTCTTGCTGTTGCTCTTTTACTCCATATTTATAGCACAGTTTTAGTTTTAAAGGTGCTTATCACCACTGAAGTTGGTGGACTAGTATGTAGAAGTTAGTGACATCTAGTGGTGAGCTGGCTGACACTTTAACATAAAAGCACTAAGGAAACTCTCCAGAGCCAGTGGTTGTCATTTACACAATCATGCATATACTTACAGGTGATTCTACAAGAATGAAAACATAATTATCAATACTATATTTCATTTCTGCAAACAGATCCCACCTAAATCCCACACACTAGTCCTTTAAGTCAATAAATTGGAAACTTAAAAAGGTATTAAGGTACCGATGCCTTGCTAAGCTGTTACGCAGCGGTTAATGAATTTGCTGCATCTGCTTTATTATCTAAACAAACAGCTACTGTATGTGTGCTAGTATACATCAGACACATTCAGGCATGCAGCGAGCACAAAGCTGATCAACCGTTACAATAATTACAGGCTCAGTGCTGTTCTGTCCTTCACTGTTGTCCTGCTTCAGTAAATTTTGCACCGGCTTGTAGTGCGTTTGAATGATGCACCTTTACGTAGTCTTGTGCAAGTCTGTATATTCTCATGTAATTCTGTGTTGCACCTGGAAAAATATCTAATTTCACCCTGCAATGCACCAGATGAATAAGGTTGCAATGACAATAAAGCTACTATGAGTTGACTGAAAACATGCAGTGAGTGTTTTAAGGATGTGTACATAGTTTTATACCTGGATTTCTGGTATTAAATGTCTAGACTATACATAAAAACTTTGATTAATCAACTGAATCATTGGAACAGCTCATCTCCAGATCTAAATTTAGACAATAATGTGTTTAATGTAACAGCTTGAAAGGCTAATTTATTAAGATAAACTTCAGCGCTGTAACCTGCTTCTGAATGGAATCTGTGGGACTAAAAGGAAAGAAGAAAACAGCAACAGCATGTACAAAAGGCTCAGAAGAAGAAGAAAGAAGTTTGTGTCTCTCTGATTTCTTTCTTAATTTGTTGGTTTGCTTCAAAGCACTCACACTGTCACACGCCCATGTGCATTTTTTTAGAAACAAATAATGGTTCCTTTGAAGACTACTTAAATAAAGCCTTTCAGCGCAGACAATTATAATCTAGACCCACTGAAATGTAACTTTGTGACTTCGTGACCTTTAAGTTTCACTTTTCAGCTCTTAATGAAGCAGTCAGAACGTAACAAAGACCAGAGACAATCAGATCGCTTCCCTGCTCCCTGTGCAAGTTTCAACCTCTCAATAGCATTAAATGGAAAGACCAGAAGACACACAAGCACACAGACGAGTCCTTCGTCTATGGATGTTGCAGCATATTTTCTGAGATTTCATAAGATCACATTTCTGTGGATCCACAGCAAAACTCTGTATATGTCTAGAATGATTATGTCTAATGTATCACGCTTGCTTTTCTTTTCTTTTCTTTGGTCATATGAGCAGACTGGCTGGATTATGTCAAAACTCTGCAGGTTTTATTTTATTTTTTTTATCACAAAGTGACCATGACCTTGCAACCATGACATATCTAATATAACAATATTGTTGTGCCCAGTTCCTGCATAAAAGTACATTTAAATTACCCCAAGAAAAGCAAAGTCTAACTATGCCAATCCTGTCCAAACATTTCTCAGCAGCTATTTCTGATTTCTCCAAATTATAGCGGAGAGGCCTGGATATTGTTGCTAAAGGCAATTTAGCTGCCACTCTCTCTGTGGCTATAAGAGGTCTGTGATGGGGGCAGGTGTTTTGGAAAGTGTCAGCACATGAGAAAAATTGGAGGTACTCAGCAGAGACCACTCTGCACATTCACCCACACATACATCTTCACACTCTCCCCAACTTTACTGTCCTTTTGTTCGTTTCTGTCTCTCTCCTCTGCATGATTTTTCTCTCATTAATCAGAATACATATGCAGGCAACAACGTGTCCTGATACAATCTTTCACCTTGTCCTCATCCTCCCGGTGCTCTTCAGCTCTTTTCCCCTCCTGTTCCTGCCTCCCGGTCTCGCACTCCTCAGCCTATTTTGTCTGGAAGCCCTGTTTGACTTCTTGCGTTGACCTTCCTACTTCAAGTTGTGCAGACACCAAGCCTCGCCCGGCTAGTGACATCATTGCCACACTTAATGTGCAGAAGCAGCACCTGTCTCCGTAATGATCCAGTGCTGGCTGCTTACGTTTGGTTCCTCTCTCCTTCCCTGTCTCTCTCTTACTGCAGAACTGAGATGAATTTGCTGATAACACAGCTCCTCAGTTCCCTGTTCTCATTCTGATGAAATTTGTAGTGATATACGTGGCCTTGGCCACTGCAGGGGTTGTGTGTGTGTGTGTGTGTGTGTGTGTGTGTGTGCTTTTCCCTGAGTCTGCACATTTACAGCACCCAGGAAACAACTATGGAACTAATGCACCAGCTGCTCCATGCTGCAGGAGACTGTGCACGTATGCACAGACAAACGAGTAATTTAAAAAATGTGCATCAACTGGTCCAGATAACTAACTCATCAAGTACAATGCCTGCTCTGCTGGCTTCCAAATACAACGTTTCTAAACAGCCATCATACAGCGATCAGCCACAACATTAAAACCACCTGCCTAACATCCCTCCTCATACTGCTATAAGACTTTACAATATCAGCATCACTGGCTGATGTTAACATAAACTGGACTATATCATTACCACCCCAAACCATAAAATTTGCACTGACATTCTTGCACTGCACATCTTTGCACTTTTAAACTTTATTTTTATTTTTTCTGTTAAGCCACTTTATCCTCATCTCTCACCCTTGTATATATTGTAAATATTATTACTATTGTTCTATTATTATTTTATTCTTATCACTATGTCTACTGTTACATAAGCTGCTGTAACAATGTAAATTTCCCCTGGCGTGGGGAGAAATAAAGAACTTTATCTTATCTTATCTTATCTTATCTTAAAACACCTCACTACCGTTGGGGCATGGACACAGCACCTGTGGTGACTGGCACGGAGATACTAGAGGTGAATATTTGCATCCTGTTGATCGGGCTTGTTCTAATACATCCCTACAGATGCTCGATCTGTTTGGGATCTAGCCAGTTTGGAGGACAATCATCGTCTTAGGCTCTTTGTTGTTAATGTTGCAGTTTTTGTGGTGTGCCAGGGTGCACTGTCCTGCTGGAAGAGTAATGTTTAGGTGGGTGGAAACATGAAAGTAACGTCCAAATGAAAGCCAGAATCCAAAGTTTCCCAGCAGAACATTGACTTGTAATAAGATGATCACTGTTGTTCACTTAAGCTGTCAGCAGCTGTAACGCTGTGGCTGTTCAGCGTACATTTAACACAAAAAACAACAACTTTCAGATGAATGCAGTGGGGCAAAAAGTACAATATTTGAGTCTGCGTAGGTAATGTTAACAGAGATTGATGGCAGAAAATGGAAAAACCAAAGTAAGCTAAAAGTACAAGCACCTCAAAATTGTACTTAAGCACAGTTCTTAGTTATGTTCCACTACTGGAAACCATCGAAAGTTGCATACGGTTTGTTCTCCTTTTTGTTCAACCACCTAACATGTCTTGCTACTGGTTTAATCAGAACATTTCTGAGGTCGGCTGAAAAGACAGCAAGACAGTTAATGTGACATTGCAAGCCTGATTGCATCCAGTGTGTTTCACTTCTCAGGTTTAATAAATATGTTCAAGGTGTGCATTGATATTTTTGAATTAATTTCCTACCATGAAACACTATTAAACCACAGTGCTGCCTTGGAAGTGGTAGAATGCTAATGTTAGCTCCAAAGTTAGCTAATGGATTATCAAATATGTTTGTAAAAATAAAATATGGCCCAATATCCCTCCAGATACTTACTATCTTTTCTCCTTTCCTTTGTTGATCATGAAAGCGGTGCAAACAACAAAATATGTCGATGACCTATGTTTATATGAGTTACAGTCTGGACCACAGCCTACAGCATTATCTTTCTGATGTCAGCTTTTGACCTTCTCACCCAGAGCAAGTCATCAAAGGAAAATTGCTGTTGTGTGAGTACGGTAAACGACTGTTTGTGAACAATGTTGGTACCATCACGGCATCAACAGACGCTAATAAGAGAGAAGAGACAACTGGCAGCCAAACAGACACCTAATCAGGACACTAATGAGGAAGGGCCCCCTGAGGCCTCCCTGGGTGACATTAGAGATCCATACTGGAGCTGGCAGCCTCAGAGGATACACTATTCAAGAGACACTTTTGTTCTGGTGCCATCGGTAGCATCTTTGATCCTCTCTACAAGATTTCCAAGTCCTTGAAAGAAGCTTTTGTCACTAAAAGCAGTGGAACATGGAAACAGACTACAGACAAACTACTTTAAGAGTGTTTACCTGGAGAGTCGATGACGCTAATGTGAGACACGGCTGACCACCCAGTCAGACAAGAGTCGTGGGCGTAAATAGTCTTTAAAGTTTATTGGCTGCTCTTTGGGATGGTCCTTAGGGAAACAAATGACTGAACACCCATCAAAAGTCAAGAGTGTAATAACAGTTTAACAAAATGCTTATAATGAAGTTGTATTTACCAGCTTATTTAGCAGTTAGAAGAAAACCTCTCTCCTTCCTTACAAATAATCTGTTTACTTAAACATAACAAAGAGTTCAGCATGTTGACTTGGCTTTCAAATTTCCTAAAATTCAATCCAATCGAGCATCTGTAGGATGTGGTGGAAAAGCAAGTCAGATCCACAGAGGCCACACAGCAAATACTTGCACGACTGAACAGATCTTGTTGCCCAATACTACAGGAAACATTCAGAGTTCTCTAGGCCTTGACCCGTAGGAGCTGTTTGGCAGCACAAGTTGGAGCTACACAGTGTTAGGAAGGTAGTTTTCCTCTTGAAGCTGATCGATGCATACCTAGAACAGCCTGGGACACTCATTAGCTACAGTAATGCTGGATGCACATTGCTCCAGTCAAAAGTGCAAACAGCAACTGCTCCCCCAAAGGAAACCCTGGTATAACCTTGGTGAATGCACTTTAGATCTATTTCAGATTCTTGCAGACAGTGAGCTGTGGTTCTGCAGAACTAATCGAGTCTTACCTTTGTCCAACGATGCATCTGGAGAGTTGAAGTCCATGAGACTGCTGATTTCAGCCTTGTATGGGAGGTCAGTGGCTGGTGGCTTCTGCCTCGCATTAGGAGAGGGATCTGGAAGGAGAGAAAGAAACAACCAGGGTTCACTTGACAATTAACACAGGAAGAGATGCAGAAAAATATCATGAAAAACAGATGCATGGCAGCAAGATGAAGATGCTTAATAAAAGATCGTTTTTGAATACACTCCACACCGATTACTTTTATATTTGTGCAGGTATGAGAAAAAGACTGCAAAGTGCAATTGGAGCTGTCAGGTGTATTGATTATGATGGACAGAGAAAGACGGTGTCTACACAACTTGCATGGATGCATGATACATCAAAGTCCTCAACAGTTAAAGTTTTTCTTTATGCTCACAAACATATTGGAGGTTGCAAACTAAATGTGTGCAGGAACCGGAATGATTAATGCAGCACACCACAACAATCAACTCCACAAAATCCCTCTCAGTACACACATAATGAACTTTTACTCCTCACTCCTTAAACTCTGCAGAGCCTACTATTCATCAGCGCAGCTACTGTCTCTGGGGAGAAGCCCAAACGTACGGCTGTAGCAAAAGCATACAAGCTTTAAACACATGCAGGCGCACAAACACAGACGGCGCTTTGAGAGACTGCTGCATACTCACATAAATATTAGCATTTTTATGACTCGAGTGTGATTTGATTCCTGGTGAGGTTCAGTGGTTTCTAATATAGTTTTTGGTTCCCACCAGTGGTACGCAGTGAATGCATATTGAATGCACTGCTCCAGGTCAGCTCACATAAAAGTGTTTGCTAAAATGACTTTGTCACTTCAACATGTGCAGTCAACTTCTGCCAGCCTCCCAATCCAGCACAGAGATGCATGAAAAGTTTTATTCCAAAGTAACACTCCAAGACTAATGACTGCCACTTTCAGAAGAACAGTGGCGGCTTCCAATCTTAAAAAAAAAAAAAATACGGCAACATCTGATACTTTGCTTTGCTTGCACGCAGTGAAATTCACACTGCAGCCAACTACATCTTCACTCTTCAAGCTGTGCTCCTGTCTGACCTTTTCCTCCTCTTCTTCTTCCTCCTGCAATCCAGCCACCACCCACACATTAAGACGCTGTTACTGGTTGAATTATTTGCAGTAATTGAGCACAGATGTGTCTGGGAGCTCAAATTTTAGCTGTGGTGCCATCATTATGGCCAGATTAGTCATCATGCTTGGTTACAAATAACAGTCTGGCTCCCTGTCCCCTCCTAAGGTGATTGGTAAAAAGCACGAGGGCTGTTTTTGAAAACTGTACATAGCTCTTTGCCACCTTCCAAACATATCATTTGGTCAAACTTGCCCACGGAGAAGCGTTTGAAACCACAAACATAGTTGTCAGTTCTTTGAATAATATGAAAAAAATGCACAGTGCATGCCTATATCTGTAAGGTTTGAGCTGAAAATGTTTTATCCTCCCTGCATCATACCTTGACAGGTCCTTGCCGGCATTTAGAAACTCAAAGGGAAAGGGATGGTGGAAAAAAACACCAAGAAAGAAGTAAACCACGATGACTGCTTGGTGAAGATGGAGAGGAAAAGTTAGTATGCAGGAAAAGTTGCAGAGAGAGTGCAGGTGTGACATTTTGTTTACTGAATATGCAATCTTTTCTGCTGAAACTAAAATATTAACAAAAATCATAATTCCATTTATTACTAAACTCTACAAGTTTTCATTCACTCATAAAACACTCAACTAGCTACGAGCAGTACAATCAAAACAATAGGTGTGTTTTTCTACTTTGCAGCCCTCCTTTGTGATTCAGCCTTTTTATGCACTGAAATTGCACAAAACATTGCAGATTTAAGAAGATGTATAGTGATTGGACGAGATTCAGTCAAAAGAGAGAATAGGCATGCTGCTGTTTTTATTTCTTCAGCCTTGGCAATGCTAAAATCACATTTTCTTCGTCAAATGGATTTATCAAGGAGGTAGCTGTAATGTTTCTCGGTCAGTGTTCATGCCCCTGAATCAATGTCCTTTTGTAATCCCTGAATCTGAGGAGTCTAGTGAGGTCTAAGTGCCTCATATTGATATTTTCAGTCTTTAGCTCAGCTCACTAAAGTCAAAACCACACTATATCAGGGGCTAATAATACAGAAGATTTGTAGAAACACTGAAAAATATCATCCCTTTTGTTGCCATGGCTCCTTTCATTTGCTACCTGCTAAGCTGCACCTTGAAGGAGAATGAAGCCTTCTATAAACCTTTACTTGACGCTTGCTGTGTAAATCATGTTTGGGGTGATCTATTAAGGATTTGAGATAAGAGCATCATTTCCTCTCTTTGCTTCCAGCTTCTCTCTGTTCTTTCCTCATTTCCTCGCAGGCCGGCAGGAAAATTATCTGACAAAGACACAGTGAGTTCACCAATCATCTCCCTGCAAGTGTGGATATCTGCTACACATACGTTTAGTTAGCATAAAATCAGAGAATGTGCATGTCTGCAGAACTTAAAACAATGCATACATTATATATGATAATTAAAAAGAAGTTTAGAAATATGCTGGGCTAATGTGCAATGATCGTCTGTGTTTTGTCGATTTCATTTTAATTCCTGAGAGCTGAATTTCAGTAAACCACATCAGAATTCAGCTCCTTTCTCATTTTTAATCTACAAAGAAAACATGAGGCTTGTGAAAAATGATTTGATTTTTGAATAAGCTCTACTTTTTCCTCACTCTAAGTCACATTTAGGGCTTGTGTTTGCAGAAAGGTTGATATATATAAACACATAATAACAGGGAAGAGGTGCCAATAATACTGCAAAATATAACTTCCATGAGAAAGCAATGAGGTGCACTACAGTACATTGTGCACAGTTGTTTTGTAACGCTGATAATTTATGACACTTTATGACTTGGTTCCAATTTTTCCCACCATCAAACTTCCTCAACCCACTGTACCAACAATAAACAGTTTAACTTATTATCAAGCGCACAGCTGAGGGAAAACGTAATTCTGCTCTCATTTAATAAATAATGATTTGGCCCTGAGACTAAAACAACTGCTGTACTCCTTGTGGCTTTGTAATGATGTAATTATCTGAATCACTATCCTGGTCTGGTTGTACTGAAAGCAATTTGATTAACAAAAACGCCAGACAGCTGATCTAAACCTGCATGTAATACAGCTTCTTACAAGAGTGTAACTTTCTGCGACACATAATCAGATCCTGCCTGCGTGATTAGCCAGGTGTGTGGAGGAGTGACAGAAAGCCAGAGCTTGGATTTCTCGCTCAACCGTGAAGTCTAAGAAAGAAAAAAAAAAGATATCTAGTTGTTAGAGAGAGATCAAGAAAGCAGTGGGAGACTGTGACAGCCGCCTCTTTGCTGCATCTTCAAGTGATGCCATTCTGAGCACATAAACACTTTAGCTTTTGTCTCGCATGCTGAGGCCTTGAGTGTTCAGGTGAGTCTAAATCATAAAAAATGAGATCATGTTCCTTTAGAATACAAGTTTGAATACTTCTCTGTATCTTTGTATTGAGATGAAAGCTGTTATTGCAAAGTCACTGGATGAAACTAAAAGCTAAAATACATGCAAAGTGCACACTTCGCTCCCTCTTAGTTTCATATTCATGTGAGGATGACCTTCCCACCATCACTTACATAACCAAAAAAGCAAGATTTAAAAAGTTAGTGTGGGAGGTATAATCAAATAATGATATGGTTTGAGCTGCCATTCTGTGGCTGTGGCTGCCTCCTGACTTAGCTGCTAGCCATGAGCACAGCATTAGCCACTGTGAATGCAGATGGGTCAATATATAATTGCTGGACCTTTTGGAACATAGTTGACAGGTATCACTGATGACATTTTTGCTGTTTTCAGGCCTAAAATCAACATTTCTTTTATTCTAACCAAACACCACATGGTATTTTTAGACAAAAAATCTTCTAAATATTATACAGTTGAGTCAAATTGAAATTGAAAGTTATTTATAAAGATATTGTAGTAAACCCAGGGTCTCCTCTACATTCATTGAGCAGCGGCGACCCACTGCTGCTGAAATCCCAGCCGCTGCGCCTTCAAATTTCTTTTTTTAAAATTTTTACATTTTTTTTATCGTCGCAAATACTCCACCGCCGCATGTCTCCACCTTCACAGCAGTCTTGCACTGTGTTGGGTACTCGTGAGTACTAAGGTAAACTACAGATAACTATCTTGCTCAGTATCTACTCTTTGAGGGGTTAATATGATGTTAATTAGTCGCGAGAGCGCGGCCTTGAAAGTGACGTCACATCAGGGAGCAGGGAGCCTGCTGCTGAAAAAAGTCCTAGAGGAAACACTCAGTAAACCTGTTGACATGCCATAAATCCACACTTAACTCACACACTACTTTATATTAAATAAGTCAGAAAGCCTTGGAGTCTGGCCAGTCTTTTCTTCAGGAGGAAATGACATCATGTGGAGCAGGTCATGTGATCTGGAATTAACACACTTCCTTCAGAGGTGTTTTTGTAATGGGTAACTTAGTGGAAAGTGATTGCTCAGACACAGATACAAATTGCTATTTTCCATATAAAAGTTGATATATTGCCAAAAAAGAAACATCTGTCATGATTATCTCAACTTAATAAGAAGAACACAATCAAAACTATTTCTGAATCAGCTCATTTTATTATTGTTTATCTAATTAGAAAGTGGTTGTTATTAAATTGGGACGGTTATTTAGTTGACATTTTAGTGATATCCAATCATTTTTTATTAATAAGTGATTGTTTCCATAATAAATAATTATGGAATTTGTAAACACATGATCATAATGTCATAAAAACATCATTTTTTTTACCTTTAATAAAAATGTATGAAAGATATATCCCGTGGACTTCAAAAGTCCCTCAATTATATACTGACCCAGTAGCACAGTAAGTTAAAGCTGCACTGACTCCAGCAAGTGAATTATTTGGGTGTTTTCAGTGTAAATGGGGAAACTTGGCATGCTTGTAATAAATGTCAACATCATCTGTTATCTCCAACTCAAAACACAGCTCCAGTTTGCAGATGTGCTCGTCTGTCCCTGTCTGTAAACAGCAGCTTTCAGTGTTGATCGGCTGTTACTTGTGACGTGTAACCAGTCAGACAGAGCTGTGAGTGGAACATCGTAGAGACCGCAGAGTGACTATAGACACACTGAAGTGGCTGCATCAGGACCAAAGTAGGGCATTTCAATTATCCATAATGGGCCAATACAAATAATATTACCAATAATCAGAAATATGTGAAATATCAGGCCAATAATTAATCAATCATTACTATCGATGGCAATGTTCTGTGTTCTGTAAAGATTCCCATTCTACTCATGAGGCACGTCTAAATTAGCACAGCAACGATGAGTCGATCAATCATTTCGTGAATGATTAAAGTCTGACTAAAATGCAAAGCTTACTTGGATCCACATTAAAGATCTGGGCAGCTCTTACTGTCATTTTATTTCTGATGATTGACATGTTAATTTAAAAACATAACAAAAATCATTGATAATGAAAATAACTATGAGCTCTAAGACTTAAAATCCTTTACACTAAACTGTTTTCAATATATACGGATCAAAATTTAAATAAACCATCTTGGGCATTCTATATATAATGACTTGGGATGGGTCTTTTGTCCTGGCTAAGACACTAAAAAGTCCTATATTTCTGATGTATGCCTTCAGTGACCCTCCCTCGCTGCTGATTCCCACAGGCGTCTGATGCTAACCTTTACATTGTTGCAGTAAAACTTACACGGAGGACTCAGACTTTGCCAACAATAACCTCCTGCTGCTTCTCCTCTCAGCAGGGATGAAGCACAAAATCCTCATCAGGTAGGGATGCAGCTCCCAAAATAAACCGCTCCCCTCAAAGCAAAAGGCAGTCAAGGCTCCTTTACCTCTCTGGAGGAAGACTAAGTTCAAACTACAGTATTCATCGTGAATTTTAAAGAGAAACAAGCTCATGAAGATCCAAGTCGGTCAAAAGATAAACCAGGAAGCTGTAGGGAAATATTCAGACGTGTGTGGCTTCAGTAGAAAACACTGCTGTTGTTTGATTGTTATTATTACTGTTACTGTGACTGCTACCAAGAATAGACCTCATTTAATGTTTTTTGCTTCTCAAAGCCCACTTTTATTAACCGTGACTGTATTTTACCTCAATGCAAACACAATATTTGTTTACATTGTCACATGCAAAAACTCTAAATCTTACCAAGTCTATTTGTCTTATTTTTAGTCAAAATGTCTCATCCCACTGGATTTAAGATACATTCACTTAACAAGATGGAGGGACTTGTTTTAAGACAATGCATCTTAACTATCTTGTTAAGTCAAACAATCTTGAAATTATCTTGTTTTGAGTTGAATTTTACAAGAAAACTCAATAAGTTTAACCCTCGTGTCGTCCTCCAGGTCAAAATTGACCCGTTTTAAAGTTTGAAACTGTGGAAAAAATATATTTTCACAGTGAAACTTCTGATGTCCACATTTTCAACATTTTTGAAAAAAATTTTGGTGGAAAAAAAAGAAATGTTCAAAAAGAATGTTTCTTTGAGAATATTCACATAAAAATCAACCAAAATCCAGCAAATTTTGTTGGATTTTGGTTGATTTTTTTTGTGAATGTTCTTAAAGAAAATATTAGAAGTTTTACTGATATATATGTAATCACTTTAGATATTTTTAGGATTTTTTTGGAAGATTTTTGCTCAATTTTTTGAAAATATTTACAAGAATTTTCTTGTCAAATTCGGGGGATTTTTAAAAAAAAAATAAAACTTGTAAGGGAAACTTTTAAGGAATTATTGGAATTTTCTTCCTGAAGGTTTTGCAAATTTTCAGAAATTTGTGGAATTTTTTTTTGCTGAATTTTTGGATTTTTTCATACAAAGAAACAATATAAAGCTCAAATTAGGAGGTTACATGAAAGCAAAAATATATTTTTGAGTGAAAAACTGCTTTTTTTAAGCATGCCTGCCTTATTTTAAGACACCTAAGCTTGACAATCCTAATGTAGCTTCAAATAAGTTTTCCCAGCTAATTTTAAGATCTCAGTATTCTAAATATCATATCTTATTTCAAGAAATCTTACCAAGCCATTTTTCACTTGTTCTAGTGGCAGATTTTTTCACTCATTTCAAAGTAAAAGTTCCTTGAAATACATTTTTTTTTCTTGTTTTGAGAGGGGCATTTTTTCCAGTGTATGCTCTTCTGTAGAGTGTGGAATGCCAGTCGCTATGTGTCAAACTGTATTTGCAATCAAATAAACACTGAAATGATCAATGTATCAAAGCCAAGAGGTGGAGATGCTTCACAGCCATCTCCAGAAACCAAAGCAAAAACATTCTTCTTCTTTTTCCTCAACAAGTGCAGCCTTTCAGGGTGACTTCACCAACCATGGAACACATGAACCTTTCATAATAACAGTAAGCAGGAGACTTATCTTACAAGGAATCTTGGTAGTTTTATATGGCAGGAAAAGGACTTCCATGCTCTATTGAGAAGTACAATAAATGAATAAAACCAGCAATTTATATCCAGTTACTGCACTAGACATTCACAAAGAGTTCAGGTTCACAGGTTTGTAGAGATTATTGTAGCGGTAATTCAAGCAGTCACATTCTAATAAGCTGAACTCTTTATGATTATCATATGAAACTTGCCACGCCGTAATGCTCCTCTGGTTGAATGTTCAGTGGGTCCTAAAAGGGAAGATCGAGTGAAATCACCAGCTTTATGCTTGGACGGTTCACTCTGTCTGTCTCATACTTTCCCATCACTGCCTCTACCTCGAGTCGCCTCTTCTTCCTTCCCTGACCGACTCCGCCACTCCAGCATCACCTGTCCCCCCCCCACCTCCTCATTCTCTGTCACTGTTTAATGGGGTTCCCCGAGCTCGTCTCTCTTCTGAGCCTGCCATATTTTATCTGCTGGCACAGAGCACGGAGAAAGGCGAAGGCTGGAACAAAAGAAGGCCCTAATGAGTAGTGGAGGTGATTAAGGAATGAATAGACGCCGCTGCTGGAACCTTCAACCCAGCTGCCCATGTTCCCCGGCTCAGTCTGCAATCTGCAGATAGACGCTGCCTCGCTATTCTTACGTCTGCCACTCGCCTTTAATTGCACTGACATTCTCTGGTCCCAGGGCTGCCGGACTTGTGATAAAGCTCGCGTATTCATGCATTAATCACCAGCCGCCAGGACAAGCCTCCACGCATCCATCCCCCCGTCCCCTCCTCCAACTGCTTCACCTGCCTCAAGACCCCAACTCAAGGTACCCTATAAATATCCTACAGATAAAAGGAACTAATGGACCGGGGGTGTGTGATTGCGTGGAGCCGGTGCTTAACGTTTAGCCGCCCACGCCAACCAAAAGCCCCCAGATCTCGAGATGCCTTCGCTGTCAATTCATATTGTAATGAAAGACTTGCTGAATGTGCAGAGCGGCCCATTCAAGGAAAGTGTGCAGGCTGGAAATGTTATTAGTCGACGTAAGGACTCGGTAGAAAATGAGCTGCTGCCCGAGAGACTAAACCGAGGAGAAGCGGGCTTTTGTTAGCGCGTGAATGTCATTTTCACAGTAGCCATCAGAGGAATGAACACATCACCGCTAGATGTGGAGTGAAAAATGTCCCATTTGCTCAGGTCCATGACAGACCAGAGACAGGTGCCTGCAAGAACTGCGGCTTTTTTTTTTTTTTTTTTTTTAAAAATGGCCCGAGCTCGGCCACTTCTGCACGACATTCAGTGGAAATTAAAGCACTTTGGGAGATGGAGAGCTGCATGAATGACACTTCCTATCAGGAAAATGAATGGTGATGAAACGTGCATCCTCTGGCAACATGCTGGATTTGATAGGCTTTAAATAACACCTGAATTAAACCACTGACAGGCCTTGGTATTCTTTAGCAGCCTGTTGTAGCTGAAAGAATGTGCTGCAAGATCTTATAAGTGGATGTTTTCAATACATGTAGGTTCTTAGCTGCTTAACAGCTAACACAGACAGCTGCTAGTGAATCTACCAGTCATTATAGGTGAGGATGCATGGTGAGACGGTTGGTAATAAGTTGTCCAGGGGATAAATTAAGGAATGCACTGCTGGTTTGTCAATTTCACAAACATAAACAGGATTACAGTGAAGTATGTTGTGGGGAAATTAAAGCCAAGTCTGTGCAAAGATGAGGAGAAATGTGCATTTCTAATTATTTTAACGGAATAATTTACCATGTTTTGAAATATCTGAATAATACTTTACACTGTCATGCCAGGAGTTAGAAGAAAGGATCGATATCATCTCCATATCTGCCTGTTAAGCCAATAAGCATGGAAACGCATCCCCAAAAACTTAAATCTACAGTGTTCATTTCTCAAAACTGCATTAATAATATTCCTGACAAAACACAGTCTTACAATGTTAGCAAAATGCTCCCCAGGACTTGGCATTACATCATAGTACTTTAACTCACTACTGCATATTATAATAGAAAACAGAAAATCTGGGGGATACTTAATAAACTAATTCAGAATTTGCCTTGAGAATAAATATGAAGATATTTGAATAATTATCCCTGATGCAATTATACAAAAAAGAAACCTAGGAGGTAAAATTAAAAATAATCCTCTTTGGAGCCCCTCAATTTGTTCAGAATCCCATTTAATAAATACCATCTATACCAAATGTGTTTTATGAGCTGCTTTTAACACCAATTATGACCCAAAGGCAGCACACAGTTATTCAAGTCTAGTATTCTCTTAAGTGCCTCGGAGGCTGCTTTTTTTCTTTTTTTCATTTTCCCTAAAGCAACAAAGCCCACCAAACAATGTTATGTTATGTATTTGCAGCTTTTCTATTAGCACTGCTGCATGTTTCACTGCAGAATATTTTAATCTGCGAGCATTTCATAACATTTCATCTGAATAGCCTTTTCAGTACCAAGTGTTTCTGATGAAAATTTAATATATAGCTTCTGTCACTTTAATGGGTTTCTAACTGAGCCCGTTAGGGAGGCGAGTCTGACACAAAACAGTTAACAACAAAGTAAATTAAACTAAAACTGTTGAGTGCTGTCTGCCAAGGATTAAATGGAAGGTGTTTTGTCAAGATTAAGTCAACTGAACAAACTGTAAAGTAGCATAAAAGAGCAACAACCACTTTCCGTTCTACTCTCTCTGCACACACAAAGTTCTGCTTCACTGTGAAAAGCTCAGTATTGGTTCACACCAGCGATGGGTGAGAATTATTATCTCAGAAATCGTTTTTATCTGTGATAATTAACCGCTGATCATCACGAATTCGCATCATGTCACTTTCATTCAGACTGCAGCCGAGATAGTGTATCCATTCCACCAATGCCGATTTGTGCATATTCAATACGTACCTTGGAAATTTTGCAAGCACCGGTTTCTTCTAGGACCGGTCGGAGTGGGACCTAAAGTATTATATATCTGTTATGCTTATTATATATCTGTTCTATGTGTCACAGACAAATCAACAGTCTGCACTTAATTTAGCATCAGCTGGAGAGCAAAAGCACAAACACAGGGGTTCCTCAGTTTATGACGTCCTTGACCTACAGCGTTTCGTCGAACTGATTCAATGGAACTGCTTGACACTATCAGACGGATTTGTTTCCATTCTCTGGTTGTACACCACCTTGGATTGTGCTACATTCACTAACTTTCTGTCCTTCATTATGGCTCCCAGCATAAGTCAGACTCTTCTGATGCTTCGAAGAAAAGGAAAGCATCTCCATGGAAGTGAAATTAGGTAGAATAAAACGTTGGGAACAGGAAGAAACACAGACCAACATGGGTCAAGTAGTAAAAACAGGTCAACATATTGTAGTGACCCTCTGTGATGAATGAGTGAGACTTTATCTGGTTCTCTGCTGGTTTATTGAACCTTCATACAGGCTACTGTGGACCGTAGCCAACGCCAGAATAACTAGAAAAACCCCATAACTTAGCTCCAGAATTAGCCACCGTTCCCAGCTCTCTCTACTGCTGACTCTCAGCCAATCAGAGGTGAGCTAACTAAACATGGCACGTTCACTGACATCAGGTAAATCTGGAACTGAACAATAAACATTGAAACCTCAACAATATCAGTCCGCTACAATGTTCTGTTATCTTCTAGTAAAATGATTCATACATGCATGAAAGTTGTTGGTATTCATGACTTTTCCATAGAACTGATCAATATCATGATGTACGGAACGGCTTTGTTTACATTTTCGTCGGAGTTCTGACTTACGGCAAAAATCGACTTACATCAATCCGTAGGAAGGGAACGCTGACATAAATCGAGGACCCCCAGTAATTATTTTTTTACATAATTGTAAATAAATTCAGGCATCAAGGGGTTATGAAGACAACGTAATGTTGTGAAATAACGAAGACTAAAAATATGGAATCTGAGGAGTAACTGCTGCTGTTATAAATGATAAAACACTGAAGGAGTGCTGCTATTTCAAATATGAGCATGCAAGCTTGAAAACCGGGTTGGGTAATTGAAGAGGACATAATGACAAAGTAGGCGGAAGGTTAAGAGTGAGAGGCGGCAGGAAATAAAGACTATATACGATGAGGTCTCTTCAATCAAGGAATAATGTAATTATGGAGTGGGTGGGAATGATGGGAACGGTTCTGCTGCGGGAGAGGAGGGAAAACAATAGATCAAAGACAGATCGAGATAGAGATAAGATATATGAGAGCTTTGATGATAAATGGTTTTTTTCTGAATTCTATTAGTATATCATAAACTTATTTCTCCCATCTTTTTTCTAGTGTTTTCTTTTCTCTTTTTCTCAACATTTTCCTTGCCGTTCAAGTAAAGGTGGAATTGTCCTTCTCCGATAAGCAGGAAGCATGAAAAGTCTGCTGGCTTTCATTGACAGTAGCTTAACACAGCTGACTGGAATTAATTAGTGAATAAAAAGAGTAAAAAGGGGAAAAATTCAGGTGAAAATGAGACAACCGCGGCGCTGTATTGACTGATTAGCATGGCTGCAGAAATGTAGATTATGCAGAATTCATCATGCGAGCCGGTTGAAACTACATCTCAATGTTATGTGCATAAGAGCGTCTGCTAATACGAGCGAATGTGTAATATGCGGCATCCGCAGTGGCACAGCTCTGCACACAACTCACATGAGAGACACACACAAGCTTCCCATTATGACAAAAATCCTCCTCTCCTCCCAAACTCATCCCAGGCAATAACAACTCTTCTGTCCCTCTCTGATCAGAGGCTCTTCTTCATTCCACTCTCTCCCTTCACTCTGAAACTCACTAACACCTAACAAATGCCCATCTCTGTTCCTCACTTCTGCTTTCATCCACTGACTGCAGATCATTTCTCTAACACCGGCCATGCTTTCCCCTCTGAAGAATCCTTTCTCCTGCCTCCACGTCTCAGCTCATCCACCTGTCTTCTCGTCTGTCTCATCTTCCACCTTTTTTCGCCCATTTCTCACTCTCAGTTAGTTTCTGCCTTCCTCTCACTGCGCTCTACATTCGTCTTTATAAAATGTGAGATAAAATAATTGGACAAATTCAAGTTGATTGACCCCCAGAGACATTTTTTCTCTCTCTGCCTCTTTAACACTCACACAGTCTGATTCAGTCAGCTTGTCGTCCACGTTTAATGATCCCCTCTGTCTCCGGCATCAAAGCTGTAATATGAAATGACGATATTTAACGGCCATCCAGACACAATACAAGACAGGACTGATGGATTCTGTGCTGTGAGAGCCAGTTGTTCATCTGCAGGGGGACGGAGCTTTGTGGCGAGTGAGCAGCAATGCAGATTTTGTGGACCCCAGAGAGTCTTTTTATGTCTCCTGACACTGTTGCTACTGACAACCACATCTGTGTGCTATTCCAGTACGCAAAATATGTGTTTTTGCAACTGTCCCTAATCCCTGAACTGACTGCACAGTTCACAGAAAACAGGTTACATAAAAGCCAAATGGAAGAAAAAGAGATCTGGATTATTGTTTTTTTGTTTGTTTGTTTGTTTTTTTTTTAGGAATTTATTAAACAGCAAAGTCACAGTTCTTACATTTAAAACTGCAAAATGTGTTTACCAAAGCCAACCCTAGTTTGCATAATTCAGGGATATTTTTAAAAATTGACTGGTTTAAGTCACTTAGACTTTGAATAAAGTATTTCAGGTCAAATTTGAACAGTGTACTGTGAAATTTTGTTTTCCTTTTAGGTAAATTGCGGCCATTTGTTAGTCAAAAAACACCCATAATCCCAATTTACTAAGTGCTTGAATTTACTGTAGTTGTATTCTCTCCTGTGTTTTTTTTTTTAGAGATTTGTGCACAAAAACAAACAACTAGCTGTAGCAACACTTTGAAATTAAGCCCATTCGTTTTTTTAAAAAAAGCACCTTGGTGATGTCCAGAGATGTCTTGACCTCTGTCCTACATGCTCAGTGCCGGTTTTTATTTGGATTGCACTCTAGGTGACACACACCAGGAGAGGGCAGTGAAAACTGGGGAAAGTCCGATGAAAACTGTATTGGCAATGCTTTCTTTTCCCCACGGATGTGTCAGGAGGATTTGATGCCATATTGGAGACATTAAACTGCCTCCTGGGTGATTTCTTTTAAAGTGAGGTGTCTGGACTGGTCCAGCAAGAGAACCAAGTCTGGCATTTACCTGGTGTATGTAAGGTTTGTTCAGACAAATAATACATTTAATTACTGCTAGTTTAAGTCCGATGAGGTCATGCTGTCCTAATAATGCTATTTTTCTTACAGTGTAATTTGCTTTAGAAATTTTGAGCAATGCAAAGGGATATTTATCTTATCATTAACATCATCATACTCTGGCTTGCTGCTCCGTTGCCTCTTAAAGGTCAGAGGTCACACAGTAATGTCCCTGATGATCGCAGGCGTTTAGTCTCTTCAACTTGGTGATAGCTATATTATCCGACAGGGGAGAAAATGGAAAAACTAAAATCAAAAACTGAGGCATTAAACAACTCAGAATGAAAAATGATCAAGGGGGATTTGGGCGAATTCATCCTCGCTGTGAGTGATGCTTTTTGTCAATACTCAGAACAGCGGAATGCACTCATGAATTGGATTTTTCTCGCCAATTAGGGCTGTTGAAGGCAACACAGGCGCCCGTCCATTCAGGGATTATTATGCCTGATCATACGTGTGTGTCTGCCGATGCGTATCGCACGTGCGCCGTATGATAGATGTGCCACAGCGCTGCCCGGAAGCAGGTACAAATGTTCCCAATTATAAGACAACGTGTGAAAACTGACAAGAAATGGATGAAAAGCGAAGCAAGATTGAGCAAAGCTGGAGGGAAGTATATGAGGGAACGTGTTTGTGTGTGTGCAAATTGTGCATCTCTAGTGGTTTCACTTTCATGAATGAGTGTCTAGAGGTTTTATTTCGAAATATTCACAAAGGAATGTTCATGCTGCACAAAAGACTGACGTTTCTGTGTTTAAACTGTGCTTAATGAGTGGGATACGGCTGTTTGAACTGGGCCAAAGCTAACAAAGCATTCATGTGTGCTTGTCTGTACCTGAATGCTGAATAGGACAAAGGTGTCGGTGACAGTATAGCAAACTAAAAATGTAATTAACATGTGTTTGACTGTCAGAGTAGAAAGTTGATGTGAGGTCGCGGAAATGTGTCGGTTCTCGGCTGCCTTGTGTGCCGTTAAACAATGAAGGAAGAGTTCAAATATAAAGCTGAAACCAAGTGGAAAACTAAAAATGTAGTCAAAGAGGCATCACAAATTTGTGTCTGTACTCCATATTAGTATGGAAGGAGGTATTACATATCTCATCTGGCCTGGAATACCTTTGGATCCCCCAGGAGAAGCTGGTAAACATAGCTGGATAAAAAGAAGAATGGATAGGAAAGACTACAAAAGAACAATTTATCAGAAGTGAGGAGTATATATGTACTGTATGTTTATAATGGACTTTATGCATTGACATTGTGTGATGGGTCTGATAAGGTAAGTTTAGTAGTTAGTGTCTGTTGATATTGAACAAGAATGGACTCTATTTTTTCAGTAACGGGTCTGAATATGACTTATTCATGTCCGGCTCTACTAGACATGACTTCGATCCAGCGCTAAAATAATGATGGTATGATTGATTTTCTCACAATGATTCTGCACTAACCACTTGTCTGTAACTTCTGGACTCTTGACCAAAGGGAAACACTGATAACATTATTGATCAAAGATTATTTTTCCCAGTAGTATCCATTGAGAAAGTCTCTACTTGATGAATTAGTCCAGATATCTCATGCAAAGCTACACCAGTCCCAATACAGCTTCATTCCATTGTTGCTCTTTAATATGTTCCCTAATATCTCTTTCCTACGCTAGTTTAATCCTCTGTTATTTGCGTTGGCAAGGTCACAGAAAACTGGAGCAACAAATATTTTAAAGCTGGAATGTTGCAGTACTCCTTGATTTTCAGTGTTTTGACCAGATTTTTGTACTAAAGCTGTAAATAATTCTGGAGATCTGCAGTTGACAGATTGTACTTTTGTTTCAGAAAGTCGAATGCAGCCTGAAGACCATCTTTATCTACTCTAGTTAAATCGACAATCTACCAGCAGAATGGCTTGTTAGCTTTTCCAAACCAAATTGATGTTTTTTATGTCAAATTTATTTATTTTAACATATTTGTGTTCCACTTTCTGAGTCTCCCTTAACCAGGAATTTCAGGCTTTTTGTGTTTTAAAGAGATCAAGCGATAGATGATGATTTCAACGAAGTCAATATACAGACACTTCCTTTCATCTCTTCTTTGTTTTTCTCTGTAACCAGTGGCTAAAATCTGGTAAAAGTAACCTGCAAACATTTGCACAATTAAATTCCATAATTCTACCATTGCACAGAACCGGCACAGTCCAAATCAAATCATTTGGAATTCTCGGCTTAAAGATTTATCTCGGGTGCACAGATGGATCCCGAGTCAAGACGCACATCAAATTGGTCTCAGAAGGGAAGAAGCACACTCCTCCTCCAGAGAGAGCAAAGCAGTGCAGAAACCACAAATCAAACAGGTTAGCAATGTTCCATGAAGCTCACAGAGCATGACGGCGCCCAGTGCTACACTACTTATTCAATATCTCACTCTACAAAACAAATTGCCAGTAAAGCATCGCTTACCCCCACTTCAAGGCCAACCAACTGCCAGACATAAACTTTGGTGGGATGTTACGCATGAAGCAGGGTCTTTTCACAACTCAGCACTTCTGACATCAACTGGGGAAAATCCTGCATCATATACACAGACGGGTGATCACGGTATTTTCTCTGAGTTCTGGACGACGTGAGATATGGATCATGGAACAAACCAGCCTCTTCCTGGCCAGGCTATACATATTTTATGCAATACACATGTGCTGTCTGCATGCGGATTTCTGAATTGTGTTTGATCAAGCAGCACAGGCTAATGTTGACAATGATTGTGTGTTGAAAAATGTTCAAACACACTCCCACACACAATGTGGCTGCAATTAAAACATTCAAAAGAAAAAAAAACGAAGAAAACACCCAGTAAGAAGCTTCCTCGACCTTTCTCAGGTGTGAGCTTTCATGCAGTGACAGGAAATGTCCTCTAAAATAGGAGAAGCGCCGCCGCCCCCCGCATGGAAGCTGAGGACAGCGGGTGAACGGGTTCAGATGGCGGACTCGTTTGGGAAAATGTGGGCAGGGCAAGTTCCTCCTCCGTCAACAGCTTCAGCCGAGGTTGCATTCAACAAGCCACTTAACCCCTCGCTGCTCCAGTGGAGTGGTTCCACTGCCAAACTGCAGATAGCTGAGGAAGCGTCGGACAAATCCCAGACACTTGCAGAGGTGGGTTTGAGTGGTTAGTGACGTCAGAACAAGAGTGTTTATCGACTTTATCCAGGTGAAAGAAAGATTTAGCAGAGGATGAAAGTTACAGTAAAGTTGGGTATGCACTGTTTACATTTTACAGCATTTTCATTTATGGTTTTTGGACGTTTTTATTTATAAGCAATCATTAATTCATTTTTTTACTGTTCTTTTTCTGTGTCCTCACAGATTACCGCTGGAGTGTTGGCTGTTTTCCAAACAATATAAATATACTTTCTTTCCAAACATTCTGTGATTCCACCAAAACACACCACAGGAAACGATTCCTGCCTGTGGACATTAAACTATGTCGATAAATATATTATTATTTATTACATTATATCCTTTTATCTTCATTTTCCTAGTACAATGTACATTTTTACATTTTTTGCTGTTATTTTTCCACTTGAATTTATATTTTTTTAGGACACATTTTTCTATTCTTGTTTATCTTCCATGCCAAAACTTCCAGACTTTGAACAGGAGCAACTGGAACATTATCCCTCAGGGATCAAAACAGTATTTCTGATTCAGATTCTACAATTCTAGCAACAAACCACAAATACACAGACTGAAAAGGTCGACCTGTCTGGGCAGTCTCTTCCCAGCAATGCAATAAATTGTTATATGTGTGGCCTCACTTGACGCAAAACCATAAAAAAGATGAATACTATGAATGATTTGGGTCACGGAGATAAAGCTGCCCTGAGCGACTCGGCCACTTCATTCAGCTCTTCTGTCTCAATTTCACATAAACCCAAAATAATGACCCAAAAAGCCTCTTTAAAGTTTAGCCATAACCTCGCCTCATCTCCAAATGCTCGCGTGGCAGCTATTAGGTTCTGCAAAGCCTTTTCATCACTCCACCAAAGCACTCAGCAACAGCAGCAGCACTGAAGCGGAAACCATTCAGGTGTGTTTGGGGCTTTATCGATTGGCAAATGAAGGGAAAAGGGGAGGATTGGGAGTGCAGGGGAAAGGGCGGAGGGGGGTCTGTCTGTGTGGAAACTCAGTTGGGGGCAATGGGCTGGGACGGCCAACAGTCAGCACCAATCAGCATCCCAGCTTGAGCAGCGTCCTCAGCCATGATGGATCGATTTGCACACAGCGCGCTCACCTGCTCTGCCAAAACATTGTTTCAACTCATCTGTTTATGTTTATTCACGCTGCTCATTATATGTTCGAATGAATCAAAAATAATCATTGCTTGGAAAACAACTGACTGTAGAGCTCATTATTCCAAAAGCCTCTGATTTTATTTCCAGACATTATTTACTGTCAGCAAAACACTCGTGGCTCATCTCCATCTATTTCCATGTTATTTAATGGTGCGCTGTAATGCATATGCAAGAAAGAAGAGGGCTAATGGGTTGTTGCCTCAAGTTCAGTTCTCCCATCCAGAAAAGGCAGTTAGGGCAAGGAAAAAAAAAGAGAGAAGTCAGTAAGTTTTTCAGCTTTCAGGGAAAAGGCGAGGGCGTCTGGGTCAGTGCAGGTCCGTGGCTAACAAGCTCCTAAGAGACATATTGGTTGGGGGTTGGCAGTGGAGTGGTCACATTAGTCAATGTGCCATGAGAGAACCGAGTGGAAAACTCAGTGGCTGTAAAACCGTTCCTTCTAGCAAGATGAATGTACAACAAGATCACACATTAACCCTAAACTCTGCAACATCTACAGTCCCCGTATAACCCTTAAACAGCACCAACGCTTATATCTTTGCACCAGCATTGTCAGAGTAATGGCATCCAGAGGGGGGATATATGCAGAATATGCAGCAGCCTATTATACATGCAACTCTTCCTCGTAATAGCTGATGGTGGCTGTAGGGCTCGGGCCTTTTGTCAAATACTTCTACATCACAGGAGGACATTTTCAACCCATATCAAGCATGCTTTGTGCCCATGTCCCTGGTTTTAATAAGAAAATGGTGATATGTGCCACATTCTACAAACTGAAGACTCATTATCCCCAGTTTAAAGGGCAAATGTAGACTAAAAGCCTGAATAACTAAAAGGTTTTGCCAATTGGATCACAATGCACTCGATCTTTACTGTCACTTACGTCTTGAACCATGAGATTATTATGCTTATTATGATATACTGTGCTTTGCATGTCATCGCAGATAAGAAAAGAAGTTAACACATGGAGTTGTAGTAGATACTATGGCTGGACGGTGGTTCAGTTTCATTAATTATCACGATTTAGTGGCATTATGTTGCACCAATGTGCAATTGTTTTTATAGAATATAGCCTAATAAATGTGTTTTTCTGGGACAATCTGAAACCTGAGCTGACTGTATATTCCTCATTACCGTTTCTATCAAAATAAAAGCACAAAATGTCCTAAAAAATATTTCTAAAAAAGTTTTGAGTCCCGATTATCTCAAAAGATCACATCACATGACCTGACATCATTTTCACCGTTTGCAGATACAGTGCAACCTCAAAACTGCAAAAAAAAGTTAAAGAGGCAACTATAACCAACTAATATTAACTTGCATTCTAAATAAAAAACAGGCCTATTTAGCAACAGCCACAATAAATGGCAGAAGAAAATAGCAGATTTTGTTTAAAAGCACACCATACAGAATATCACTGCATAGCTGCAGGTGCACACGGTGTGCATTATGCCATTTATAAGTCTCCACTGTGTATCTACAACTGTGTGAGTATGACAGTTAAATTGCCCTACCTAATGCAGTAAAAATGTCATCATTTACGCCATCCGGGAGTCAAGGAAAGAGGGCGGGGGTGGTACAAATTGAACTCACTGTGCGATCTAAACCATAACATGCTTGTTTGGAAAATGAAAAAAGAGGCCAAATGTAACTGGGAAATTAGATAAGGAGTGAGAATATTTGTCGCCAAATTAACATTTTTACCCTCTGTAGTTGTATTTCTAATGAAAAGCTGATACAGTGGCTTTGTTAATCCTTGGGGGGTAATTAGGCTCCCTGTTGTCCCAGTAAAGTAATGAATGACACAAAGCTCAGTTCCCGTAATAGATACACGTCTCTAGAGGCATGTATTACCAATGGAGAAGTCATTAACAACCAGAGATGTCATTAGCAAGAGGACCACCATGAAATTTATGCCAGCGTGGGAATGAAGAATGAAGATTATGAGCTGAAAAGCAGCATCACGTAAAACAAAGCACAGGTAAATGATGTGCAAGAGTCAGAACTCCATCAGGAACACAAAAGCAGATTTTTGCTTCTTTTTTCCACACAAAACAACCCTTCACTTCCAAGAATTCATGTCTGTTTTTTTTCCCACCGACAAAACTACATCGCCCAGCCGTTGTCAGCTGGAGGCCCTTTCCCGGCGTTTTCCCTGTCACGTCTTCATATTCCACGCTTTGCCTTTTCACATTTACAGATAGCTGCTGAGTGGCTCGTAGCGGACGGCTCTGCCAGCCAGCTCCGTGATGTAAGTTGTCACTGCGATGTGTTGCTAGGCAAAGAAGCGGAGGGAGTTTTCTAAGTGCTGGGGTTTACTGCGTGTTGACATTTCTGTCTGCCTGCCACCAGGAAGAAGTGCTGTTTTGAGTAAACACTGCCAACAGCAGCAGGAGATAGATGGGGAGAGGTTGGTGCTCTCTGAACCTTGACACTGACAGGTTTTTGACCCTGCCAAGCTGCTCTATTGCTATATTTCACCCTCGTGCTTTTCTACAACTGTCACTGTCAAGCTGATGCCTCGTACTGCCAATTATTTGTGTCGCTCTGGTGATATATAACTGACACAGAACCTCATGGATGTCTCACTAAAAAACAATACTGGCTTCAGATTCTCAGATTCTGCAGCTAATGAAGAAGATAGTATGGGCTGATTCACAGTAAAACAATCAACCGCTATTTGCAAAATCATAAATAGTGACTGTAAAACCTTGCACATTTAGCATTAGCTGGAGTACATCTGGTAATATTAGTTGTGCTTGTGCTACAAACTCCACTTTTAGCAATTAATCTGCAGGAACAAAAAAAAAAAAAAAACAAACAAAACAAAAGCAAACCACCAAACAACAAAAAAATATGCATGAATTCAAACCCGAAAACTACGTGACAAATTGGTATTACAACAAAATGCAAAGCATACTTTGAACTTGAAAACATCCAGTCAACGCTTCTTTTAATTATATATAAAACGAGAACATATTCAACCACTGAAAGTCATTCACCAAAGGAGTTTTCTTTTTACAATCTTGTGTTCTTGGGGATCACTTTACATTATTTAGTGGGGAAAAAAGTAAGCTTTTTTTTTTCAAAAAGGTAAGCTTTTCCAGGACAATTTATCTAGATAGGTGTATAAATTCTAAACAGGTAATCTGCAGGAATGAATAAAAGGAAACCACTAAACAACATCAACAAAAGAGATCTACAAACAAAATCAGATATGCATGAATTTAAAACCGAACCAGTCAACAACTGTCTGCAGTGATGGTTAGTAATAGCATCAGGGGGCCCGACTGAGTGGATTTGATAAGTGTCCTATATTTAAAATAGCACAGCGGAGCAGCAGATCCGGTGGATTGGCCACAGGTCACCTACAGTAGCGTCTCAGCTAAATAGAGTGAGGCCTCTTGGTTAAAAACAGCTCCTTGTAATGGATACTAGGCGGTGGCAGCATCACTGTGAGGGTCAGTGTCATTAACACAGTGCATGGTGGAGTGGGCGTCTGGTATCGGCTCGTGATTATGCATGAACAAGCTCGCTCTGTCTAGTGCGGTGTGGTCGAGCAAGTAAAGAGCCTGAAGAGTTCGTCCTCAAGAGTGGAACATGTGTGGTCAAGGTTACACAAGAGGTGCTCTGGAGGTCTGTGGTTTAGCAGCACAAATCTGTTTTCTACACTGGCGTCCTAGTTGGTAGCCCTAAATATGTCCAGATATAAGCCCACGATATGTAATGCAGAGCAAGCTGGCCTCAAGTGCCACAAGAGACCTGTTCATCTCCCCACAGGCTGCCTCTCCTGCTCTGCATCCTCTGCATTCTTTTCCGAACTCTGGGCACTTCCCGATTAACATGTGCATTCTCAATCCGAAATCTACTCAGAGTTCAAGATTCAAGAGTGTTTATTTGTCACAGTGATATGCAAAGTGACTGTTCCTAAAGGCTGTGCAAAAACAATAAGACATTATAAAAAGAACATCCATCCATTATCTATACACTGCTTGATCCTTATGAGGGTTGCAGGGGCTGGAGCCTATCCCAGCTGACTAAGAATGAAGGTCTAACGCAGGGCTACACTTAGAAACAAACAACCAAGCACGCTCACAGTCACACCTATGGACAATTTAGAATAACCAATAAACCTCAGCATGTTTTTGGACTGTGGGAAGAAGGCGGAGAACCCGGAGAAAACCTACGCTGCACAGGGAGAACATGCAAATTCCATGCAGAAAGATCCAAGGTGCCCTAACTGGGACGCAATCCGGGGATCTTCTAGCTGTGAGGCAACGGTGCTAACCGCTGCGCCACCTTGCAGCCATATAAAAAGAACTATTTTATAAAAACAATAGAAAATTACAAAAAAGTCACAACTACATAAATAAATAAAAAATTACTGAAGAAATTTAGCCTGTGCAGCTTCTGTCCTGCTAAAATACAGTGCAATTTACATGAGTGCATTTTATTTTGAAAAGCCAGCATACATCACACATGATATCACCCACTATAACTGAAGGAAAAATATGAATTTCACTGAAAATTCATTAAGATATCAAAATACGGATTTAGACGAGCAACACTGAAAGCCTCATGACCCGTTTATATTTAAAATAAAGCTTTTACTGTAAAATATATCAGAGTTACTGGAATTTCTTTTAAAAAAACATACAACAAATTGCTTCGAAAAGACATAGCACACCATTCCCGATCGAGCTGCACATTTTGATATATGATTGAAATGGGAATGCTGAAAATCATGTAGGGAAATCTATAATAAGTATAAGCCCAAGCAATAACAAAAATTCAATGCTTATTCATTGGCACTCTTCCTAAGGAGGTAGAGAGGGTATCTGATGGTATTCTGATGATCAAAAATTCCATCGCATGCTCACTTCACACATCCAACGCTCCCTCTCCTCCTCAGGCTCGTCTTCCTGGTTGCACATTGGACACTGCAGACCTCAGGCCCTCCAGCATGGCAAAAGAAGCCAGCAATAGTGAAAAAAACAACAAAAAACAGCTGTGTGTCTCTTTGTAAACAAGCTTAGGGTCTGACCTGGCATCATTAATCCCTCTGCGGTAGGTTTGCAGGCCCTGAGGCATGCTTGCCCCACAAAATTCTCTCTTTTTAGGTCTGTCGTGCTCTGGGTTACAGTGTTACTTTGCCTCTCTGGCTCTTCAGATCTCTCATTCTCTTTTAGCATGTCTCTGGCTCTCCCTCTCTCTCTCTTACCACCTCTCTGGCTTCAGATCTCTCCTTTAAATCACTCTCTGTCACTCCAGGCTCCCCTTTACTTCAAGGGCACTCAATGTTCTGCGTCAGCCGAGAGGTTCCTGGTCTGTATTTTTGTTTTCTGTCGGTTTACCTTGTTGGGGGAGAAGCTGTCATTTTGTGTCCCTTTAACCTTCCTCTGTTGTTGTTAGAAGTTGAGCACAGACAGAGAAGGCATTGATGGAGTTAAAATACATTTTTATTCATGTTTAAGTTTTTCATTGAGCTTGCAAAGGTTGCTCTGAGCCGGTTGTTCTTGTCTTTGATGCATCATCCATTGTTTTGCTTCATTTTCTCCATTTATTGGCTAGATCTGTGAACACCTGTCCTTATTATTTGTAAAGTTACCTGAGGCACATTTGAGAAAAGGAGCTATTTGAAAAACTCTGAAAACTACCCTGAAAAGAAATATCTTCCATTTGCCCCTGACATATATTTTCAGTTCATTCTTCAGAGGCAAACAGCAGCTTTCACTTTAAAGCTCTGGATTAATCAAAAGGCTTTGATAAACGTTGAAAAGGTGATTCAGAGCCCTTTTTTTTTAACTGCTCATCATCTTCAGACAAAAATTAACACCTTCTCAGTGGAGCTATTGTGCTGCCTTCATCCAGCACTGAAAGGTTCTTTATTACAATAATCTTACACTGTTATAGTTCATCATCTGGGAATCTTTGAGGCATTCCAGGAGGTATTATGTGATTTTTATTTTTAGAGGGGGGGCATTTTATTAGCAGGATTATTAGACTATTATTTTTGTTCACCCAATAATGATAATGAAACCTTAAAATACCCCAATACTTGGCTTGATGGTTAAAATAATCTACCTATTCTGATAATAACTTAAAAAGAAGAAAACAAAGGATGACTTTGTCCAAACAAAAAAAAAGAAAAGTGATAAATCATTGAAATACTCTTGTATTTTTTTCATATGGTCTCAATGTGCAACAAGCACTTAGAAACACTGATAAATATATACACCAATAAAATTGTTTAGCACTTTATTTTTATGAAATTTCATTCTTGACAAGAAGTCAGCTCATATATGGAAGCAACTAAGTATGTTTATTATCTGTTCATGAGCTGATCATTTTCTCTTAGTCTATAAAAAGAACAATAGAGTGAAATTTCAGGCTTAAAACTGTCCGAAGCTCAGATAATATTAAGCTTGCTATAATGTAAAACAAGGAAAATCAGGAAATTCTGACAATTTAGAAGCTTTTTTGGGAATCTTTGCTTAAAAAATACAAATAATCAGGTATTATATTAGTGTACAACTAATTTTGCATTGATGAACTCCCTTTTGTGTGTTAATTTGGCAAGAAAATCCATAAACAAATGACTAAAACAGACTCTGAAACGCAATAAGCATCACCCACAATGTGTTACTTTCATCATGTTGAGATTAAATTATACCTTTAAATAGCTTCCATTTACAGTAGCATCTCTTTCATCTTTTTTCTTCTCGCTGTCTGACTTGTGTTTCCTCTGATGCTCACACTCCTTAAACAAGAATAGACTGTTCTCACTGGGCTGCATGTTCGTGTCAGACAGGTGACGTGAATGATAGCGTCTCGTCTCACCTCTTTCCCTCAAAGCCCAGCGAAAATGCAATTAGCTCAAATCAAGGAAGCCAAAATGAAAATCTCTGCAGACTCCTTCCACAGCTGCACTGCCAAAGGATGACAGCGAGCATAACAACGTTTAAATCTACACTGACACAATTCTGCTGCAGCTAATGATCCTCCCATCAACTATTTCAATAACACGAGCACATCTCATCGGAAGTGATTTAAGCGCCCTGACAGAGAATTAATAAGTGAAAAGTGTCGGGAGATTTACAGACAAAAAAAAAGACTTTGTAGCTCTTTAGCCTCGTAAATCTCATCGCTTAGACAAGTGTATGACAGATTATTCCATTTGTGAAGATTTAAAGACCTAAAACAAAAGACGGACTGAGCCTGTCGAAAGTCAATCTGAAGTGTTGTGTGTAGATTCTAATTATGTTGATGCCAGCTGACACCTTCTAAGAAAAAGACGGAGTTGGGGTCGGAAGATTGGATGAATGAAGCTCTGTTGCACATAGCTGTGAAAAGTCCAGCATCATAGGGGGATGTAAGGGTCTCTTTTAAGTCTCAAGTTCCAGTACCACAAGCAAGATGCCTCTTTTTGTCTCAAAGACAAAGATCTAAAAGGCAACAGTGAATGACAGTGAACTCCTTAAGGTATCGTAAATTTGACTTGGTGGTGGTGTTAATCAGAAAGTCCAGTGCAAACCCTTGGAAGCTTCATACACTGATCACCAAGATTATCTGTACTTTATTTTCAGTTAAGATATTTCAGCCTAAACATTAATAAACAGTATGACTGATATGTATGTATGCATGTACGTATGGATGTATGGATGTAAATCAGTAAATAATGACATAAATAAATCTCTCTCAAGATCTCACCCTCACCTTGTCACTTACACACATATCTATCTACATATGTTCATTAAAACAGCATGTAATGCATGGAATATATATACAGCATGAGGCAATTACAAGACAGCCAAAGAAGAATAATTAGTAAAAAAAACAAAAAACAAACTTATGGCTAAGTGGGCTGGCAGCTATCGGACAGAAACAGACAACCACACAGAGAATTTTTTTCTTCATCATAACAGAGAAATTCACTCCCTCTATCCAAAATCCCGGATTTAATGCTGAATTGATTTTGCCGACAAACATCAGCGGGTAACCAGGATGTCAAGAGTGAGTGAGTCAAGTGTGAGCTTAATGCCCAGCTTTGTTGTGACAGCGTGCCATTTTAGTCAATCACTTATCAGAGCGTGACTAAAGGCTAAGACTCTGAGGTGAAATCAAGCTGGCTTAGGTGAGCGAGTGTGCCATTTTCTGGATAAGAGGCAGAGAGGTGTAGAGGTCAAAGCGCCAAGGCTGACCTGGAACAATCCTGTCATCTCCTCAGCCGCTGCCACAAACTGAAGCGTTGTGGGAAAGTTTGGACAGTGTCTAAACCCAAAACCAAAGGCATGACTCTGCTTGTGAGAGCTTCTGCTGCCACAGTACTGACACCAATGTCACAGGATCTTGTCAGAAACACCAAAGATCGGCTGATTTTCTGGGATCCTGTGCTGCATGGTAGCTTGAGAAGGAAAGGAGAAAAAGGAATTAGTTCACCCGCTAACTTTAAAGAAAGCACAAGAAAAAGGCCGCAATAGAGGAGCTAAAAACAGGCCAAGGTGTGAGGAGCAACCGCACAAACAGGAATTTTAATTAAGAGAATGCAGAAGACACAACGGCATGAGCAGAAAACAAGCACCTGAAGTTGACATTTGGAAGAGAAGGAAGGAGCATAACAAAACACATTCCTATCAGACAGAAATCCCTCAGGGGATGTAGAGAGAGGATGAAAGAGGGAAGAAAATGAGAGGACAGAAAAAGTCTCTCCGAACCCTCTTTTTCTTTAAATAGGAAGTAACGCCAAATCTTTCTCAGTCATAGCGGTTGACAACCGAGATAAAAACCGAAGATATAGACTGTCTACTTCATGTAATGCCATCAAGTATTACCTTCACAGTCGACCTGACAGAGGTGAAGTGTCTGTAAAAAGCGGATATGCTAAAAAAAAAAAATAAAAAAGTCTGAAAAAACACAAGGCCAAAGGGGTAATACAGAAGAAACAAGCATGAAAACACTGCAGTGGAAGAGGCCAGAATACCTGACTTCAGCTCAATAGCAGGAAATTTCCATCATCAAATAAAAAGCTGCTCCCTCACATCACCGTTACAGACATCTTTGACTTACCGAGCCTTGGGATTATACATTATTACCGTCCTTTGAGAGAACACTGTTTTGCTGTTTCGATACATTACGAAACTCCATGTCCCAGCGCAAACATGGTTTATATTTTCTCATCAAAAAAACAATTTACTGGAACCCAAAGCTTTCTGTAACTACATATTTGATTTGCTGTATATCAGTGGTCTGTTCTTCCCTGAGAGATTGCATTCTGGTAATCAGACAGTCATTTGTTACATTACTGCGACTGTTTGTATTTCATTTCCACATTTATTAGCAAGCACTATGTATGTTCAACAAATTGCTTTTGGCAATATCAACAAAGATTGTCATTCTGGATGGCACCTTCAGTACTGACGGGGAAGAAACACGCTTTCAAACTGGATGCTTTTTCTAATTTGTGGAGCTCAGATTTGTCTGTCGGCATTGACGTTAGTAATAGTGTCACAGTTTATTTGGGATTGTCTTTGCCTGTTTAAAGGATAGCATTGAATGAATGAAGTCTAGCACCCAAACAATACAGCAACAAAAGACAAAAAGACGAGTTAAACAGCATTAACACAGTTTCTTTGGCTAAATGAAACAGAAAGGCATCACTTAGAGGCTAAATTAAAAGGACATATTTAGATTTATTGTTCAGATTGTCCACTGAGTCAGAAAGTCTACTATTTAAAAACAGAATGTTCTGTATTTTTGCAGCATAATAGCTAAAATTAGCATCCCCGAAGGTTTTTGTGGGAAACGTGGGAATAGTTAAAAGAGCAGATGCGGAGGATGCTAGAATTCATAGAGGACTGTAGAGCAACAGGGAGGCTGTGATATGAGGTGGTGAGGCCGTTCGTTTAGTTGCCTTTAAAACTATGGGAAGGACTTTAAAATCAATTCTAACAGAAGCAGGGTGCTAAAGGTTGCAAACAACAGCAGTCTGTTCTCTTATTTTAGTTTTTGCTAAAACCCTGAAACCAGCATTGTGAACAGTCTGTAGCTTTGCAGCGGCTGCTTTAGGTCAGTGTAGAGAGAATTAAAATGACTAGAAGCAAAAGATAAACAGGCTTTTCAGCATCTGGTTGGCTCAGCAGCGGTCTCACCTTCTCTGTATTCTGTAAATAATAAAAGGGCGTTTTGTTCACAGAATTAAAACGGGCTGCAAAAATAGGGTCAGAATGCAAAAGGACTCAGAGGTTCTTATACTTGTGGATGTGTGAAGTGAGGTCAGGTAGTGGTGGCCAAATACATGCAGGGTTCACACACCTGCTGCCTGACACTAGCTGTCCTTTCATTGGCCTCTCATACAACCTACAGCTTCTTCATTCACAGCTGCGACTGTAAAGTAATATAAAAACATCAGTGATAAAAAATCATCTGCAAACCAAGAGATAAATGGTATATTCTGCCGAGTTTCAGCAGTGAGAATACAAGATGACATATATGACCTGGGTGACAACTATTAAAATATTTAATCAGATTAATCACAGGGTTGCTGTGGATTCGTTTCAATTAATCACAATTAAATATCATTCATTTTTTATTCTATATTAATCGTGTTTCATTTTGCTGGAGCAAACAGACTCAAGAAAGAAGGGAATACATATGTTGATATATATATAAATATATAGCATTCATATTTCCCACTGAGACGGCCAGCGTGCTGTTTAACATCTTCCATTTCAAGTTGCTTGGATCCACCACTACCGGATCAACTGAACATTTGCACGTGTGCGGCGGTAAGTCTACTTGGAAAAACTGCCTGAAATGCATTTCCAGAGACGTTTCAGGGATTTTGAGTCGTTCTGCGCTGCAGATGGGTTAATTGCATTAAAAGTTTTTAATCATATTAATCATGATGATGGATTATTCTGCATTAATTTTGACCTAATAATTTCACTTAAATGCATTCCATAAACTGCCATGAAAGCACATTATGAAAACGTAGAGTTCAGTTGCATGAACAGACCCTAAGCATACTCCCTCCCAGTCACATAAGCCGCCTACCATATCTGTGATAATAAAGCCCTTTTGCCCTCCGTTGACCTTTTCATGACTCCTGTGCAGGTCTCCTGATTCATGCTAGTCTGGAGCCTTTTTTTGTCAATATTTAATTAACCAACATGACTATCAAATATTGGATATGATGCTGTACTTATGAACACTTACTGGAAAACCTCTTCAATACCACTACAGTAAAGTGCAGAAAGTACTCTACATGAGAAAAGTACTTAAATGTAAGCACTTTTATGTTTACTTGTAAAAAAGTTGCTTCGATGTGAACAGAATGGTGAGATAGGTTCAAAGAATGAGAGTAAAGAAATGCAGTCTGTGACAAATTACACAATAAAACTAAGTGAAAGGGTTCACTCCCTGTTAAAAATCTTATAAATACTGTTTAGAGGCCAGAAATAGAGGCTGAAGTTAAACTACCCACCAGCAGGGCACAGGAGTTTCTAAAAACTGCAGGCTGACTATGAAATGAGATCAGTTTGTGTAACGTATTGTTGTGTCGTGACTTGATTCTCAATAGAGTCCTCCTCGACTGAGAAGTGATGTTTTCATGCCTTTCTATGTTTTATGGACAAGATTCCCTCATATGTGAACTTAAACCGTAAAAATACAAAGAATAAATGACCAACATAAGTAGATAAAAGGATGAAGAAACCCGGCAGTGCTAATTAAAACAGGTCAAACAGCTAAATCTCACACCATAGATCAAAATGAAGGATAAGTGACAGCTAATGCTATTGTACATGTACCACGTGCCCATGTCACATTTAGATGCATGGCCGTCTTCTCTCTCATGCACCTTACAGCTGCTAGCATGAGCAGTCATTTATTTCAATAAGGCAGCCGGTATCTCCTGTGGTGGGGGAGATAATGTTTGTAGAGAAGACCCAGCTGCAGTCCAAATCAGAGCCATTGATTTGGCCCTCAGCTCTAGTTGGGCTCCCAGAGGAAACGGCACAAGGGCGATCGCAGGACTCAGCTGGCCTCTTGGCCTCCTGCATTAATGATCGTTCCAATTACAAGGAGAATGTCCAGATGCTCATCTGGTTACATATTGGTCCTTCCATTTTCGCTGTAAAAACCTCATTTTAAATTCTAAGGGCTTAGAAACTTCAATGATCAACATTTAGAGAAAAACTGAAATTGGTCTCCTGCTTCAGTAAAAGTCAGTAAGTGCTGATAGTTTTCTCCATCTGTGATTCATTACAAAGATACAAAGTTTTGCCAGCTTTTTGTTCTTTAATTGGGGATCACAAGAAAAGAAATCTTCACTCTGTGTTTCCTTTATCATTCGTACTGCAGGACAATTACATGAACTAAAAGTTTATTTATCCGCATCCAGTGTCAATGGATTATTTACTTAACCCTGTAAGACTCAAATATAGAAAAAAATGAGCAAAATTATTAAAAATAAAATAAAGCTAAAAAAGAAAAAGAAAAAAGAATTATATATACACTATCAGTCAAATGTTTGGACACACTTTCACTTTGTATATAAATCCTAGTATAAAATACGTTTGCTATAAAATACATTTGTGTGTATGTATATATATATACATTTGTTTTTTTGATTTTTTTTGCAATTTTTTTTTAGGTATACATACATATATACAGGATTATTCAAAAGGAATGAACCGATTTCATTATGCAGTATTTTAATAAGGAAAATCAACAGAACACTCCAGCTAAGTCACAGGTATTCTACTCACAATCAACTTTTAGTTGATGTTTAATGTCATTGAATGACATCAAATAACAACAGCGATCAGCTCAGTGGATTGTGATATGCTGATACCCGTCTGGGAGGAATTCTCTTATTGCATTGATGTTGGCCGTGCTGCAGGTGGTGCCACACTGAACACTTGTAAGACAGGAAATAAAAGTTGATTGTGAGTAGAATACTTGTGACTTGCCTGGAGTTTTCTACTGCGATGAGCAGTTTGGATACAAACCATATGGGCACATACAGTATGCTTTAAGCAGCACACCCCTGATTCTTTCAACATAAAAGCAAAAATATTTGAATAGAATCTTGAAAAAAATCTGAAATTCTTCTTTTTTCTGATATATATGGTGGAAAGCATTGTGTGGGATTGTACACACAAATCACAAATATCATGTGCTGAGTAAAGCTTTTGTAGCTGGTAATAGTGCAACAAAAGCAGTCGAGTGCAAAAAAAAAAAAAAACAGAAATAAAGTTGCAGTAGATGACCTGTTTTTTCTTTTTTCCCCTGAGGATACCATTTGGATAATTTTCCTTCAAATGGCGTAGTTCATTCTATTGGTCTTTTTCTGCTCCTCATGCAATAATTCAGCACCTCCAGCTTACTTCAAGGATAAATAATCCCTTTACCTCTTAACCAGTTTCTGCTAATAGTAGGAGACCTTCAAGTTTAACTGTCACAGATATCGCCGAATAAAAAAAAAAAGACTTCCAAACCTCCGAAACACCGTCTACCTTCATGACATCTTAGAGAACGCAGAATGTGAATGTTTATAACGGCGCCTGCAGAGGTAAAGGTTCCCGTCTGACTTCAGACACACTTTCTGAAGTGGGATTCATCTTGTGTTGTGAGATCTTTACACTGTTCAGCCTGAGACAGTGACTGCATATTTTACATACATCTTTCTCGGTCCATTCTTCTCACAGGAAACCACATCAAAAGCACTTCAATGTGTTTCATGCTTCAGAAGACAAGAAGAAGAAAAAACAGCTTGTCTGGTACTATGTAGCAAGAGCCTAAACAACAACTGATCTACCTGGTAGCATGTTCGTGTGATGGATTTTATGGAGGAGTATCAGTGCTGCACGTCTATTTGGAATTGTTTCATGACTTTCCATGCATGTCTCAGTGCGATATCTTGGCTGCGATGACAGAAGAAAGTAGACTAGAGGTCAGTGTGTATTTTTCCCCAACACTATGGGGCTCTTTACTGGTACATTCTCTCAAGAAACTTTGCATGATTCAGCTCCGAATAGCTGCCACACAACAAAGAACCTTAACAAAGCCACGATCCATGCGTACTACTACGACAGGCACCTTGGAGATGCCTCATTCTGGCATTTCTGTTGTACTGCAAGTGAAATTATCACAGATTTTTGGACTATTTGTCAGACAACAGCTTCAAGATGCCACATTGAGATGTAGGAAATAGTGACGGACATTTTCTAGAATTTAACAGACTAATAAATATTTAAACGAAAAATGCCATTCATTACTTTAAGCTAATGAAAGTACCATAACACATTTATACACTTTTATTGGTTCGTTCATTCGTTGTGCATTTTATTGTGCTCTTGATTTCATTTTAAACGAATATAACTGGCATTTTTTCCCTTTCATTTTAATCTCAATAACCCATGATGAAGTGTAATCATGTTTTTGGAATTTTTTGAAAATTTATCTACATTTTTGGTCATACAACAGCTTCAGGATGCCAAATTTGAGATGTGAGAAATCGTGATGGACATTTTTCTAAATTTTTTCTGGAATTTAAAAAAAAGTTTTAAACAAAAAATGTAATTCATTATTATGTGTTTACAAAAATGCTGACAAATATTCATACGAATATGTTTTTTCTTTTGTTGGTTCACTTGTTTGCTTCTTGTGCTGTAGATTCAATTTTAAAAGAAAAAAAATGTCATTTCTCCTAACAATCTAGACCCAATAGCCCCTTTTAATTGAAAATTAAATACTTGAATTTCTCATTTACACATAATTAAATCCTTAATGTAGTGCTTTATAAGCCCTCCTGGCAGCAGCTACAGTCTTCTTGGGTAACAGGCTTTACACAACTGGATTTGGCCAGTTGATTCTGTCCTCCCAGATCCCGCCGAGCTTCATCAGATTGGATAGGAAGCATCTGTGAAGTGCCACCTTCAGGTCTCTCCACACATTTCTGTGGGTTTTAAGTCTGGACTTTGGCTGAGCTGCTCAAGGACAGTCTGAGACTTGTCCTGAAGCCACTGCAGCGTTGTCTTGGCTGTACGGTTTTTGGCTCACTGTCACACTGAAAGATGAAACGTCGTCCCAGTCTCAGGTTGCATGCACTCTGGAGCTGGTTTTCTGCAAGAACCTCTCTGTAATTGGGTGCATTGATCCTTTCCTCGGTTCTGACCAGTCTCCTCATGCCTGCTGCTAAGAAGCAACCCCAAACCGTGATGCTGCCACCATCGCCATCCTCGCTCTAATCTACGCTGACTGCAGACGTCTACAGAGAATTCCTACGATTAGTTTTTGTCCTGACATGCAACATGAATTGTGGCACTTTTATATGCATTCACACAGGTACCTCCTTTTTAAACTGTGTCTGCTACATTCAAATAGCCACAGCAGACTTCAGTAAAGTTCTGAAGGATTAAAGAAAACAGGATTTTTTTATAAATTTGCAAAGCTTTCTAAAAACCTGCTTTCTCTTTTATATTATGGGTAGAACAATGAGAGCAGAATAAGAGGCAAATCTGCAAAACTTTCTGAAAACATGCCTTCATTTTTATATTATGTGTAGAACAATGAGAGCAGACTAAGAGGAAAATTTGCAACACTTTGTAAAAACAGACTTTTACTGTTAGAATATTGGTAGAATGATGAGACTAGAATAAGAGGCCAGTATTATTCTGAAATCTACAACACAAAAATATGTGTAAAAACTAAGTCTGGGGTCTGAACTCTTTCTGAGACAACTGTAAATAAAAACAGACCAGCTTGTGACTGTGCATGTTTGAACCCGTTTCAGCTGCTCCTTGTGTCATGGCACTTTGGTTAATATGATTTCGGTTTTGATACCAGCGAATGTGCGGCTGAACTTCTCCAGCCTGATCCCTCGCAGTCGTCTGATGTCTGCAGCCTTCTCCCTGTAAGCGGCTCTGATTAAGCCATTCGTTACACTCAGGCCCTAATTTGCAAAAGCACTTCCCTCAAGTGCAATTTGCGCCTACTTTGAAAAACTGAAACATGAAAGATAGATCAAACACAAAACACTTGTTTAGCGGAGGCAAAGATGCAGCCAGAAATATCTGTGTTTATCTTTGATGTGAGGTGTTTATTCCTTTTCCTGCTCAAAAAAAATGCTAACATGACTTCAGGCCAAGTTTATGCTTTATAAAATTCTGGCCTCTGTATTTTCACTCCGAGACTGAAGAGTGATGAAAGGCCTGTTTTCATTAGCGGCAGCTGATCCTCCCTCGGCCTATCAGGTGATGTGTGTTATCTTGTAGAAGACAGGCAGCTGGAGGATCAGATAGGGTGTCTGTCAACTGATTTGCAGATAAGCGGAATTACAAATGGTTTATCTTGCTGATTTACTGCCCATCCAGTAAAAATGTGTGCCAATACCGGCTAAACAAGCTTATGTGGGCTCCTAAAACCCCTAACATATGACATTGCTGCTACCTAAGATGTAATGTGAATTAACCCTGAGGGTCAAAATTGACCCGTTTGAAAATGTAAAAAAAAAAAAAAAAATTTTTCACAGTGAAACTTCTGATGTCCACATTTTCAACATTTTTGGGAAATCTTTCAACATTTTTTGGTTGAAAAAAAAGAAACATTAAAAATGTTTCTTAAGAACATTCACATAAAAAAATCGACCAAAATCCAGCGAATTTCGCTGGATTTTGGTTGATTTTTATGTGAATGTTCCTAAAGAAAATATTACAAATTTGTACTGATATATATGGAGTCACTTTACATATTTTTAGGGGTATTTTTTTTGAAGATTTTTACTCATTTTTTGAAAATATTTACAAGAATTTTCTTGCCAAATTTGGGGGATTTTTTAAAAATAAAACTTTTAAGGGAAACTTTTAAGGAATTATTGGAATTTTCTTCCTGAAGGTTTTGCAAATTTTCAGAAATTTGGGGAATTTTTTTATGCAGAATTTTTGGATTTTTTTCAGACAAGGAAACGATGTTTTTTGGTGTCGATAAATGAGGACAACAGGAGGGTTAAACCTGTTATACAAAGTCGCTATTCCTACCCAGAGAAATAATGTCTGATTTCAGCTCCCCACTTTGGTTTGGTTAATGTTCAGGATTAAATGCAGTCTTGCATCTCCCGCTTCTCTTGCTGTAATCGGAAAAAAAAAATCCATTCAAGCCAAAACAAACATCACAGCAGATAACAATCTACTTGCTTGAAAACACCATCAAATGCAAGGAAGTGTTTACACTCTGCTGTACAGAGAAGCTGTAAAAAAGAGGCCTATTCAGAGATATTTGGCTTCATTACATCTCACCACCTCTCATCCTGTGTGTGGCAGCAATTCATGTGAAGCATCTTTTGACAGCTTGTGCTTAAAATCCGAGAACTTGGCTGTTTGCTTAGTGGTATGAAGAAGGAAAAAAACAGCCTCTTTTCAGTATTGAACATATTTTAGTGGAAATTACCGCTGAGAAGCCAGAAAGAGTTAAGAGTGGCAGCACTATTGGTGCGTCCCCCAGTGAATGGCATCACTAATGCTCGGCTGGCACGCTGGCAGCCGGGTACTGATGGTCCATTTCAGCATGCTGAATGGGGGGGGGGGGGGGGGGGGGGGGGGGGGGGGGGCAGGAAGGTGGGGGTGAGTGTAGCGGTGTTAATGAGATTCAAACACACCCTTTTTATAATAGAGCTCGTGCCTGTGCCAGGGGAAGCGGGTGGCATAAACTAGTGGGTGATTACGTTAAACAAATGACTGCCTCATTAGCTAGACCCCAGAGTGTCGCGTGCATATATGCAAACAGATACACACTGTCCTATGATTTCTCTCTCTCTCTCACACACACACACACACATATATTCAGACATTTACACTGACATAAGCATTAGGTTGGCTTTGTACACAGAAAAGGGCAGCACACAAAGGCGATACTCAAGAGGGTACAAGCTCCATCCAATAGACTAATTAACATCTCCCAATTACAGCAGCCAGCGCTCTATGGTGCTCCAGTTAGCTTTGGATGACGCTACACAATGCAGCACAATGTGTCACTGCCATCTCCATGTCCAAACAACATCTGAGCTGCTCCCCTAAAGCCAAGCTAATGACTACAATTAGCATCATTAGCTTCCAAGCTCAGGCCTCAGCTGGTGCAAAGTTGAGCAGACCCTTCACACTTTACTGCCTCAGTGTATGAAAATCGGGGACAAATAAATTAAGCCGGTGGTTTACGCAACAGCACACACAGAGAGCGAGGAAAGATTGATATCTTGTTTCCTTAATTACTTTGATCTGCCCCAAAACATCTACCCCATACTGCCTCGGAGAGACGAGGAATCGCCCTTTCAGGCAAAAACAATGCAAATGATGCAACTAACAACTATCCTCATTATTCATGGCTCCCTTTGGTATTTTTTTAATGATTATGATTATTTGATTATTCAACAAAATGCCTGAAACACTCATCATAAAATAAGCTGTAAATGGTAACAGTATTTCAAACAAGGAATCATGTTAACCCTTGTGTCGTCCTGTGGGTCAAAACTGACCCGTTTTAAAGTTTGAAAACGTAGGGAAAAAATAAATATTTTCATAGTGAAACTTCTGATGTCCAGATTTTCAACATTTTTGGGAAATCTTTCAACATTTTTTGGTGGAAAAAAAGAAATGTTAAAAATGTTTCTTAAGAACATTCACAAAAAAATCTATCAGAATTCAGCAAATTTCGCTGGATTTTGGTTGATTTTTATGTCAATGTTCTTAAAGAAAATATCAGTTAGATTTACTGATATATATGGAATCACTTTAGATATTTTTAGGATTTTTTCTGGAAGATTTTTACTCTTTTTTTGAAAATATTTACAAGAATTTTCTTGCCAAATTTGGGGGATTTTATAAAAATAAAACTTTTAAGGGAAACTTGTAAGGAATTATTGGAATTTTCTTCCTGAAGGTTTGGCAAATTTTAGAAATTTGGACAATTTTTTTTGCTGAATTTTTGGATTTTTTCCGACAAAAAAACAATATTTTTTGGTGCCTGTAAATGAAGACAACAGGAGGGTTAAATATACATGCTTTTGACTCTCTTACTGAAATTACCATCATCTTTATAAACAGTGAAAGGTTTGAGATGCGAGAACAACTGGCACAGAGGAATATATTTTCTCTGTCAATATTAGCAGTACTAGAAAATTCAATGTGTGCAATAACCGGACATATATCTATATAAAATAGTAATATGGAAGGAAAATGAGACTCTGCACACAGCTTGCTATCTCAGAATGAAAACTCCATCTCTGCACAGCTTTGGTGTCCTGGTGGATTTGCTTTTTTGATCATGTAAATGTGATGGGAATTTCAGCACTCAGAGCTCAGATATTAGCCCTTAAAACTGTGGGTGGCTTCAGGCTTTCAAACCAACACCCCAGGGAGGCCGCATTAGCTACTGGGAGGATCCCCAGAAAAATCACTGTGAGCAACCGGCAGAGAGGAACGTCACAGTGAAAAAAACACAGGGTCATCATGGAGGGCAGCCTCGGTCCACTGGGACACTGGTCTGAGTACAAGCACTAAAGCATCTGCACACCTGACCATTAGTTAAATAATGCATGGAGATTGCGCGACCCCTGTCACATCCAGTCTTATACTCATCACTGCTGCAGGGTGGGGTGTAACTCAAGTCAACACAAATACGCCCAGAGCCAGAGAGATATACCAGTGCATGGAAACGTGCCCGAAAACAACATATACACACACACACACATGCAGAGTGTGGCTTTCCGGAGGCTTATAGTGAAAGCTTACAGATATCTGTGGATTAAAGAAGGGTCTTGAGATTATGTGGGAAAGATGAGTGTGGGCAGATTAAGCTCGCTACCAAGACTACGTGCAAAGTTTAGGACGTGAGCGGTTCATCTGTCGGTCTCCGTCGCAGAGGGCAGATTTAGTGCGTCAAAATAAGAAGCCGACTGTTATGTTTGTGTTTTGATGTGTATATATTTGCCTCCTCGAGTCTCGTTGGAACACCGAACAGCAGGAGAGGCTTGCACCGTATCCACATCTCTGCGAGCCCAGAAGTCACAGTGACCCAGGGCTTCGGGAGCATTTCCCATCAGAAGCCTGTTACACCGCAAAGGCCGTTTTACTCCCAGAATAGCAAATCTGGGGAAATGTAATCTCTGAAGCCTCAGCTAAAATAGCCTGACAAAGCCATTTTCTGGCAGAGCAACAGAAGGAACGCTCAGACACCGAGCTAAATTTCAAATGACTCACTTTATAGACCAAAAAGAAAAACAGAAACAGTATATTGGTTGACCTAAAGGCACGGAGCTTGTTGAATCCATGAAAGTATCCTGGCAGATCTGCAAAGTCATGAAAGCAGCGGGTTTGGAAAGGGAGGGACAGCAGGCATATTTGTGGTGATGGCTATTTGCCAGACAAGCATCATTCCCAAGTGACGAGTCAGATTTATCCAACTATTGATTATTTTTGTGGTGTTACTCGTAAAACATCAAAATAGTGAAAAAAGAACCCTTAAAAGTCCCCAAAAACCAAGGTGACATCTTCACATTGCTTCGTTTGGCTGGCCAGCAGCTCAAACAGACCAAGTTTAGAACAAATTTAATTTATATTGATCTTTAAATCCCTATGAAGTGAATCTGGGGTAGGAGAATGCACAAAACCACAACTGTATAATAGAGCACTCTATCAAAGTGCCACAGTCCTCCTGCCACTTCTTTTATTGTCCATTGCTTTCATCAGCTCCCCCCTGCTCTGGATAATTAACAATTTGGTAAGGCCTAATCATGTGGACATGGGGACTGATTTGACTTAACCTTGATTTAACAGGGAGAACCCCCCGAGACCCTGACAGGAGGTTTGTACATTGGACACGAATGGTTAAGCCACTGACAGAGAACCGGTGGGAATTTGATAACTGCCATCAGCTGCTCTCCCAGTCTGGCGAGGTGACAGCGCAAGACAACGGGATCGCTGCTGCCACAGGAAAAATGATGTCTGGTGTTGCTACACATGGACACACACACACACACACACACACACACACACCAGAGGATAAACACAGAAGCTCATGCACATGTGCAAACAGGTATGGACAACCATCTGTACTACACTTCCAGCTTCCTTTCATCTGCACCATTGAGCAAAACATCTGTTCAGGACTTTTAAAAAACATGTGTAGTCTATACGTGTATGTGGTCCTCATCTGGCATAATATCCAGTGATAGGATGGGAATAAATTAAGACTGAGTGCTCAGTTTTTCACCTCAAACTTACAGATTTCTGACAGATTTCAGGCTATACTGTACTCTATAGGCGCATTGTGCAATCTTTTCTGATAGGAACAATGCCACGCTTTAATTACAGCCAAATCCCAATTCCAAACAGCAGAAATTGGATTTTTATTGTGGGTTTTAGAAGAATGTAGAGCTGCTTTGTCAGGCAATAAATAAATATACAACTAAATCCTGGAAAAACTCGTTCGCAGACCCAACAGACCCACCAACCGAGCACTAAGGTGTTCTGTGCCAAGTAACGCTCTACACAGATGAAAATATCAAAAACCAGCCACCTAAAGAAAGCATTCTCCAGCATGCTCAGGAACGGATTAAAGGTTGCTCAGACTTCCCAGGTGTCTTGCCTAATAGACTGTCTATACCAGGAGGAGCGACTGTCAAACACCTTCTCTGAATCCCAAACTACTGCCTTTGGACATCAAATCTTTCTGGACATGAAAAGGAACAATTGCTGAGAACCAGACAAAACAAATCCCTTACATGTCAAAATTTAGGTAAAGAAAACTGAACATGATGCCTCCAGATGTTCGAGCCGATATTCCTTTAAAGGCATCATATTTTGTGAAGAGATATTCTTTCGACAAAGTTTTTTTCCAGCTTTACATGGTGTGTTCAGCCACAACCAGTCCATCCCAGAAATGTCAGTGTGCCAAAATGAGACAGAGGGATCGGAGTTAATTTTTCGCTTGGTAATTCCTAAAGCTTGCAGCAACGCTGCAAAGGTGGTTTCAGTAGAACTAAATTAAGTTGGGCAACAAAAAGAGTGCAGAAGATTTGCAATCTAAACTGCACTGAGCCCCGACTATTAGTTTAGGCTTTTCTGTGTGGGCATATGAGGGACAGGTTAATGTGTTTGACACTACAGTGGTGCTGAATAAAGTGTAACTGATAGCTAGTCCTCCGTACCATCACTAAAGCACAGATGTCCTCACAGGTGGATTGTTTCCTCCTCTAAAAGTGCTGCGATGCATTCAAGTACCCCAGAATTCACTCCCACAACCCAAGGACAAACGTAGCATCACACAGCAGCGTAATTATGTTACGACCATTTCAGTTGTCGCTGCTCCTTTCATCTGTACACAAAGTAGCAGAGGATTAACGTGGCAGGTCATTGTTATCTATCCCAGTGACACCGGCTTCATTGGTTCATAACTGACTATCAGCATCAGGCCATCTGGCCTCATAATGTAGCGAACAACAAGGGTGCATGTCCCAGCGTAATACCCCTGCTTCTGTTTCATTGAAAACACCACTCCTCTCACTTAACCGCTGTGCCACATCTGGTGCTCTGCAAATCAAACAAGAGTTTTTTCTCCTGAATTTAAAATTTAAAGTGGAAGATTCTTTTCTGCATCTTCATTTTTTCTAACAATGACATCATGGTATCACGTGTTCCACTTCAAAAAAGGTGGAACAGGTTAAGACTCTTGAGGGCAAACAAGACAAAGGATTTTCCAGCTATCATCAGACAGTGAACTGGTTTGGCCCAATCCCATGTAGTTAGCCTCCGGAGAAACGCAGCATGCTGGCAGCTGTGTGTGTCTTTTATTACCTCCACTGGTCCCCATCCTTCCAGTTTCAGGGCTGATGCATATCCAGCGTGGCAGCCGGTCGCCAACACTACGCCGGGATGAATAGTCCGTCATCCCTGCCTCACTCTCCACTCTGCTCTCTGCCTCTTGCCGGAGCTGTTTGCTCAGCTGTTCCCCTCTCTGACCGCATTTATCCCAGATGAGCGGCGCAGCTTACCCCGTTAATCTGTGTGTGAGTGTGTCTGTGTGCCCGAGTGTATTGTGTGTGTGCATCTCCGTTCTAGGCATCCTCTCATTGGCCCCCTGATGACCATCTAAAGACACGCCCTGATCCACACACAAACACACACACACACCGTCACACAGGAGACTAACGGCACTCGTGGGTCAGATATTTAAGTGGGGGTTATCTGGAGCATATCTGAGGTTCATAAAACGTCCATGGAGATATCACAGCACATAAAGGTTCCTTTCAATCCTGGAGTCTGTAACGTCTACTCCACCCCTAATCCCCAAAAAATCCAGTCATTTTGCAACAGAATCGTCCTTCAACAATGAGAACGTGCATGATCATGTCCGCTGATGCTCCATTTAATGGTTCTCACTAAGCTAAGATTGGTGCAGTATTAGTGTCGTATTTTATTTCCCAACCTGTCCCTCCTCATGAAGCTGAAGCCATAAACCAATTCAGGGGAAGTAAAAGGGTCTGGGCATTGTTCTAAATACTCATTCTTTGAATCACTGTTTGTTTAAATAGCGATTGGAAGAGATGTAGGGCTGACGACAAGACTAGTCCACCACACAAAATGTGTTATTATTCGCAAAATTGTGAGCATTTAATGTTTTTAGGTGTATTCTTGTGCTAGGATTTGTCATTTTAGCAACCGAGAAAATAACCACACAAAATGACAGAAATGAGACATAAAATGACAGAAACAAGACTCAAAACAACAAAAACAAGACACAAAACGACAAAAACGAGACGCAAAACAACAGAAACGAGACAAGACGACAAAAACAGGATACGATACGACATTAACTAGACACAAAACGACAAACGAGACACAAAATGACAAAAACAAGATACAAAATGACAGAAACGACACAAAATCAGAAACGACACAAAATCACAAAAATGAGACACAAAATGACAGAAATGAGACAAAACGACAGAAACAAGACACAAAACGACAAAACCATTAATTTGAATAACTTTACTCTCCTCCTTCAGTTTATGCCTCCAAATCTACATCTGTTCACACTAAATTGCATCTTTCCCTTTATTTTCCATTGGTGTCACCTTTGAATAGCTTCTAATAGTGTATAATGCAGCTAAAAGATGTTTGGAGTGTGTTAGTCCAACAAAGTTTGGACATTTGTACAGTTTCTGGAGGGATGGAGCTCACTGATTTATTTCCTCCCACAGGGGATGAAAGAGATTAAGCGAGACAATAGTATCTTAATGAGAGTAATTTTAATAGACATTTTTTTCTAGTTTTATTTAGATAAGGATCTGCTTGTAAATCAAGCTCATTTATTTTGCCACATAGAAACCAGATATCCTCTTTGCATCTCAGACTCAGATCTAAAAGAAAACGACACTGTAGAAAACTTCTGGCTCATTTCATTGCTGAACACGATTAATTAAATTCTACTATGATGTGTGTTTAATCAAACCTGAATGATCAGAATCTGTCAAAATGTGTATAAAACACGCTCAGAGCTACCTGAAGCATGGCCCATTCAGAGCCCCGTGTTGTGTAGTCTACATGAAGCGTCTTGTGTGCCTGGTAAAAACATAGCATGTGCTTTCAGACTCTGCCAGTAACCTGTGTCTTCCTGTGCAGACTGCAAGGATGGCTGCTGGCGAACATCGCAGCGGCCAGACATGAGCAGCTGCTGTTGTGGTTGAACCGATCCCCAGCTCCCTTTTTATCTGCCAGTGAGTGTGTGAGAGAAAGAGATGAAAAAGATGTCTGATTTAAGGCATTCCTAGCAAACACAGCAGACACCACGGCTTACAACTCTGTTCCTTTATAGTACAAAACTATCGTTCGTCCCTTCATGTACAGACTAGATTTCCCGCTTTGTGATTGGAAGCTTTAACTCGGGGGTGTCAAACATGCAGCCCGTGGGCCAAAACCGGTCCTCCAGAGGCTCCAATCTGGCCCTCAAAGTGTAAAAATTCCAGAGAAGACATTAACTGCAGATTGTAAATTAGTAAAACTATAAATATTTAAAATAATTTCTAGACCATGACAAATTTTTTTGATCATAAAGTAAAATACTAGATTGTTTATTCTTCTTTTATCATTTTGTGCCTCATTTTTGTAATATTTTGTCTTGTTTTTTGTCAAATTTTTGTCATTTATCTCATGTTGTTCTCGTTTTTGTTGTTGTGTTTCCTTTTTGTGTCGCTTGTGATTTTTGTATTATTTTTTATCATTTTCTTTTGCTTTAGTCATTGTTCTGTGCATCGTTTGTGCCATTTTGTGTTTTTTGTCTCACTTGTGTTGTCTACTTTTTTGTTGTTTCTCGCTTTTGTTATTTTTGATCTCGTTTGTGTCATTTGTGTAGTTTTTATCTCGTTTTTGTCGTTTGCCCATTTTTTTGTCGATTTGTAATTTTTTTATCTCTTTGTTGTTTTGTTTTGTGTCGTATCTCATTTGTTGTCATTTTGTGTCTCGTTTTTGTCATTTTGTGTCTCATTTTTGTCATGTATTTTATGTGAATGATGAACTGAGCCATAATATTGTTGAAACTGAACTTATTTTTCTTAAGAAATTTCAGGTTGTTCATAATGTTTTGTAAAAAGATAATTCCTTAAATGTAAATATTTTCAGTGTACTTTTTTTGCACTACAACAAAGGAAAAAAATTGGAGTTGTGGTTATTTATAGGTTATTATGCTGTGATTTTACTGGTCCGGATCACTTGAGCTCTAACTGGGCTGAATGTGGAACCTGGACTGAGTTTGACATCCTGCTTTAACCAGAAAGTGAAGCTGCAGTTTAAATCCATGTCTGCCTGGACTTGGAGTTTAAAGGAATTTAATATAAGATTAGTGTCACCAAATCTGATCAGATGTGAAATATGGTCGCAATCTTTACTTCTGTTCCCGAGTTCTGGAGTTAAATGTGTTGTTGCAGAGCTTTATGATGCCACGGTGAAGTTGACCTCTGACCTTTCTCCTCATTTCATTTCCGATTGTGTAAAACTCTGTCATGATTACTTCATGAATTCTTGAGTTTTGTGAGTTTACGCTAACTTCTGACCACCACAATCCAAACAGTTGATCCTTGAGTGCAACCGAACATCTGGGCCAAGTTTGAAGAAATTCCCTGAAGGCGACCAAGAGACGTCGTGTTCACAGGGCGAGCAGCTTGAAAACACAACGCCAGCGCAGAGGCACAGAGCACAAACTACCACAGACTAGTAGGCCTTCAAGCCTGCCGTTCTATCAGAGACAGCACAACACTGTCACACATCCATATCTGTCCTACCGCTCTACACCCTTCCCTTAGGACGAGGTGAGGTCTCCACCTCCAGCAAACTCCCTGCAAAGTGAAACAAATAACCCCTCTCACCCCCTTTTAGAAGAAACTCTCCGTACGCCCTGACTGAGATTTATGCCACGGACGACAGAAAAGAACAGTGGGCAGCTATAGGAGCTTAAATGCTGGCTTTGTTTTTCTAGACACTGGCTGTTTTTGCGATCCATCATGTTTGCCGGAGAGAGAGAGAAAGAGAGAGAGAGAGAGAGAGAGAGAGAGAAGTGTTCCTGGAAACCTTCTGAAACTGTGAGGCCTCGTCATCCTGCTCAGCCAGACGCGAGAAAGTATTTTAAGCTTATTTTACATTTATTTATTTATTTTATATATCTTGCATTATCAGAATATTATTTTTTTTGTAATTTAAGACAGTCTAAATTAGTTTTAAGGAACATACAGGTGACTGCATTCACTACAATGTATGCTTTACTTAAATCATGAAGGACTGGTACCCAGTTAGCTCAGCTAGCTGAGCAGGTCAAACAGAGGCTATAGTCCCCAATGCAGCGGTCATGGATTCAAATCCAGTCCATGGCCTTTTACTACATGTCATTTCTCCTCTTCTACCCAGGTTTACCGCCTCTCTCCACTGTCCTATACATAATAATGCCAAAAAAATAAATAAAAAATCATGAAGGACTTTCTCTCAATTTACCAACGATCAGTTAATTTACAACCATTATCAATTGCAAAACTGACTTACTCAGTTTTTCTCTTTAAAATCACCAGTATTATATCTTGTTTCAGTTGTACAATACAGAAATATACTTCAAAACATATCTTTACATTATTAGATTATTATTGCTGGAGCATCAGTGTGAATGCAACATTCTAGGTTTCGAGTTTACTACCAATATTTTTTGTACTATTATAGTCTAAATAAGGTTTAAAGGACATAAAATAAACCTGGTAAGTTATAAATACCATTAACTACAATGTATACTTTACTTATTGATGAAGGTCCTTTAAAACAGTACTTTGCCAATTTACTAATGCACTCCTAGAATGTTGTCAGTCGCATAATTGACAGTTTGCTTTGGTTTGTTTTCCTCGTTAAAAGGACCAGTATTATATCATTTCTCACATATGCATTTGTGCAATACATAAATATATTTCAAAACATATCTCTACATTATTAAAGTATAGTAAAGCAAGATTCTCAGAGTAGGTACTAACCTTTACTGTTAATGTTACTAACCTGCCTTTTTGTTATTTTATGATGTTGTATGTAAGCTGCTGAACACTTGAATTTCCCTCGGGATTGATAAAGTATCTATCAGTCTGTCTGTCTGTCTGTCTGTCTGTCTCTGTTTTTTTTCTTTCCTATTATATTATTAATGCTGGTGCACCAGTGTAAACACAGCATTCTAGTTTTGTAGTTTATTACTATTACTTTTTGTACTTTTATAAAGTCTAAATGAGGTTTAAAGGACACACAATAAACCTGGTAGGTTATGGCTACCATTAACTACAACGTTACCTTTACCTATGAATGAAGGTCTTTTAAAATAGTGCTTCACCAATTTACTAATGCACTCCTCAAACACTGTCAGTCACATAACTGACAGGTTTTTTGTGTTTGTCTTTAAAAGTATTACTATCATATCATTTTCTTCACATAGGCGTATGTAAAATTCATAAATATATTTCAAAACATGTTATTTATGTACTTGCTTTCTCATTTACTGCTCCATTTGCATACTTGTTTACCTTTTCCACTCAAAGATCAGTATCTTCAGAAAGAAAAGCTGTATGAGCCAGTGATACAATAAAAAGAAGTGCCATTCCTTCCTTTTGAGTGATTTCCCCCCCACCAACACTACCTCCACCACACACTGGTGTTTTGCCTCGACATGTCTCTCCAGCTTACTCTGGACCATTGCTGCATTTAATAGCTTTTCCCCGCAGAGCATTCACAGTCGATCTCCTTCAAATTGTATCGTACACTGTATACCACAATTTTTGTTTGGTTTGTGGTATATTTTGACATTACAGCTTCAGCTTCCGCAGCACAACGGTGGAATTCACACATACGCGCAGGAGTCTCAGGGAAAAACAGTGAAAAGAAGACCCGGGCTGAGGCTGTCAAGCAGAGAAGCATTCATCATCTTAGCTGTCTACATGAGAAAGAACTGAGATCATCTTGTATGGCGAATTGAGATTTGTGGGATGTTGTGTGGGCTGCACGTATGAGTCAGGGGAGGATGTTATTGTTTTGGTTCTTCAGGAAAAAAAAAGTCCTTTCTGGAAAGAAAAAGAAAAAAATGTGAAAAAGAGCTGAAAAAATCCTAAGAGTCTCATTTTGTATGCGTAAATTATAAACGCAGCGAGGCTCGGAGCAAAAACGATGCACCGCTGTAGGGATCCTGGCTGGTTTCCCTGTGAGGTAGAAAAATATCTGCATGTAAAATGTGAAATCTGTGAAGACAGCACTGCAGATCAGTTCATGGGAACAGACTAAAGTTAGAGTGTCTACAGCTGCCCTTTGTTAATTCACAATCCACTCATCGGTGCAAGTAAACGCGCATTAATCATAGTTGACGACCATTGAGAAAGTTTACAGTAGAGTGGCTATTTGTGCTCAGGCTGCTGCTGTGGCTTCATGTCTGGTTTAGTATGCAGAGCGCTCTGTCTGCTTGAGAAACTCAGCTGCTAATAATGCTATATTGAGATGCAATGGCCAGCTCTCAGTTTTAATGGTGACTGATGGAGGGCGCAGATGCATTATTGCTTGCAGTTCATCAAGTGAACCTTGCACATTAGGAAGTTGAATGAGTTTCCAGGAGATTCTATCAGTGGTAATTACAGGATGAGCTGGGATTTAAAGGAGGATCCTAGCGGGTTAACAGTCTGTACTGACCATAACATGTAAAGTGGTTGGTTCCAATGTGTGGCCTGGACAAGCTTAAGCTAAAATTAGACTAAAATCAATTTTCATGCAAGCAATGAAAGGATTTTTTCAGGTACTGTGTAATCCGTTTCTTGCTCTGTCCTTCCTCCTCTGTACATCCCTGGCTTCAGTCTCCTCGCTGAGCGTTCGTCACTTTCTTTCTCTGCTCTCGCTCAACCTTCCATCTCCCCCCATTTCTCTTTTCCAATTTCCTTTCTCCTCATCTCTCCTCTCTGGCGTTAGCTGCACTGCAGATTGCAGTAAACCCAGAAAATCCTCTTCATCACACAGTGCAAATACCATCTGCACTGGGTTTGCCCTCAGCCCCAATTAACAGCTAGATATTCGCCCTGTAGCATCTGGGGCTGCATCGGACACTGACGTGTGAGCCGCACAATTTATACACAAACATGTCATTGCAGAGCAGAATGTCAAGTACCTGCACTGCTACAAGCCTGGAGGGTCACATGCTGCTAAAGAATGCTGTAGTTGTGAACAATGTGTTGGTTATTCATTCTCATCACAGCGGTCTGAAATCGCTTAGAACATAGCAGCTTGGTGGAGAAGTTTACTGTTATGTCTGACCTTAACTTCACCCCACAGTTATTAGATTTTATTCTGTAGGTTTTCTTGCCATTCTTACAGACACAGTATAGCTAAGTCTCAAACATAAGAGAACTTTCTTCTTTGCTATGACAAATGTAGAGAGTTAGATTTTTAAATGGATTTCAGGGGGGATTTCATAAAGTGGAATAGACTTCATAGAGTGTCAGTGTATGGATTTGGTGTTGTTTTCCAGAGGTGATGTGTTGTGAATGATGGAGCAGCAGCCCAGCGATCATAGCTCAGTGAGTTGTAGCATTAAAGGCTTAAAGCCAGCTGTTCTAAGCGAGTAAACTTGACTAAAAAGTTTAAAGCACATCTGCATTACATGTAATCTTTGTTTGAGTTTTATTTGCATTATTGCATTTGAGCATGTAGCAGGTTCCTCAAATGTCTTTTTTGTTTAAAATCGATCATTTTTAAGAAAGGGACAATGCACTTTAATCAATACTTTAACAAATGTAAATGCACCCGAGTTAGCAGAAAAGCTAGTTTCCATTGGTAGTCCCTCCGCCTGTTGTTAATTGGCATCCTAAAATAAATAAAACAATGACAATTAGATAAAGAGTGTATAATGCAAGTTAAAACATATTAGGAATCAGTCAATCAGTGTTCTCATCTTTGGTTATTAACTAGCCAGTTCGTGGCATTATACTGGAATGATTGAAATGATGGGGACTCAGACTGTGGCACTGAGTTCCACTGATGTGAGGCCCTGAATGACAAGACAGCCTGGCTAAAGGTGCTTTTCTTCAGTGGGATTGTCCAGTCCCCCCTAACTGTGCCCCTAGTGGCTCTGTTCACAGTGGATTAGAGATGTATAAACCCAGAGAGTGGCGGAGGAGCAGAATTATGGAAGATCTTGTAGTCTTGACAGATGTTTTTGAAAATGCAAAGCTTTCCGATCTTCAACGATTTCTGATACATAGCCAATCCAGCAACCATTCTCTAACTTTAACCGAGTGTTTCGACTGCCTAAATTTAACATAAACCATTAAAGATACAGTCCCCCCTATTTCCCTTCCTTGTTCACATTCACACTCATCAGAAAAGACTTGTGTGGATCAGTCCTAGCCACTTTGTTTGTTTTGCATTTATAGCTCCCCAACGGTGTCCAAACACCACTTTTATTTTTTCAGCGCACACAAAACAGATACCTAGTGAACCTTGAAAAGATATTTGCTGAATTTGACATGAAATATATTGGATTAGCACCACTGACTCCACCTTTAATTATACTTTAGTTGCTACAAACGGATCGTCTACCGCTACGGGCTTATATTGTAAAGAAAACAAACAAAATGTAATACGTTGTGAGCACTTTGATTGAGAATATGCAGGTTTAAAAAAACGTCTCCTCGTTAGGTCGATTAAAGTCAGATATTTCACACGAGCGTCGCACACACCAGCTCCAGATATGACCTCAAATTTACACTAATCTCTCTATGCAAGAGAGGCGGCCTTGACGACGAAATGTGACAAAACCACCCATCTGTGCTTTGTGTGTGGGAAGGTGCCTCTGTATGTAATTAGCCAACTAGTAATGACTTGCGACTCTGAAGCGGCAAACTGCAGCAGCGAGAGAGTGAAGGACTCAGAGCTCAAAGGCATAAATAAACGACATAGCAGCTTTGTTCCCTCGTCTAGAATTAAGAACATTAATAATTAAATTGAACAATAAAAGGAGGTAGCCCGGAGGAGGTGGAGGGGGAGTCGGGGGGATAGCGGAGAAGAGAGAGCAGCGGCTGCAGCAGGACAAAGAGGGCACAGCTCAAAAAACATCACATAGACTTAAAAAATATAACTAAAATATGAACCTTGGAGCTACATCCAAGAGAAGGAACACACAAACGCATTAAATATGCTGAGCTGAGGCTGCACGGAGACGAACGGGGCTATTCATTTGTGCCGTGGAAATAAAAAAGGGGCTTCAAAAGTTTATGCTGCACAAAAAAAAAGTAAAACAGAAGGATGGCAAGTTAGAAGTCTGCACTGGAGGAAAAACAAAGAGAGTTGGGTGGTAAGTCACATGAGGGTGGTCCAGTGAGTCTAATGAAAAGGACCTGGACGTGGAGGACGACCAAACAACATTCTGCAGCGCCTTTGTGGTCGCAGACGCTCAAACAGACCCCTGGGAGTGTTGACCTTGGCGTTGTTTATCTGGCCGGGCCCTTCAAAGACGCCAGGCGAAGGCGATGCCAGCAACTTTACCTCAGTCTCCATGGAGACGGGGTACTTTTGACTGGGAACTTTCCAGGCTCATTACCAGATGAGGTAGTGGTTTCTACCTCGCTGAGTCGCCCTATTTGTTTCTTTTCCACTCATGGATTCGCAGAAATACAAGAGTGGGAGACACACAGAGACAGAAGGAGGAGCGGGAAGATGGGGGACGAGGAAAATTGACTGAAACTGCAAGTCATAGAAGAAATAAGGAAAGCAGAGGGAAGAATGGAGGGAAGTTGAAAGGTTGAAAGACAGAAAGGAGAAGGAGGAGGAGAAGAGGAATGACTAAAGGCGATGCTTCTTAAATGTCATCGGCACAGTTTCAGAACAGCAGTGCTAATGGTCTGTTTGGAGAGAAAGGGAGGACAGCGAGGGAAGGAATGGGACAGTGAACTTGCTGAACTCAGTCACTTTTTCAAACCGCTACAATCATCTTGTGTGGACAGTGAGTGGACGAACAACTAAGACGTTTAAAAATCTCTCTTTTGATAATGGAACACCGTATTGTGTTTCAAAGTATCCAGTTTGAAACATCTGCTAATGATCTCTTCCACTACGCTCATCCGTCACTCCTCCTCCTCTTCCAGAATCAAACACATCTCAAAAACACCCAAGAAATTGCAAACCATAAGTATTAAGACGTGTAACCCATCAGATGAGAGGCTGTAGAGTGAGAGAGGCCTTGAAAAAGCAGAAGATGATGAAGGCAGGAGGGCGGACAGCCGCTCGGCCACTGACATGGACCTACTGCATGAAGTGAGTTAGACTAATGGAGCAGAAAATGGAAGAATCATGAGCCCTTTATCTCTACTAATCACAATCAGAACAGCAAAACTAAAGGGAGATAACAGCAGCAAGGAAGGAGATGGAGTGACAGCAAAAAGGGCAGAGAGATGCTGGAGGGTTCCTCTAATCTTCATCCTTTCCAATCACAACCAAGACTCCTTCTTACTGTTATCAGCATTCCTAAATACTCCCCATCATTAGCTTGCGAGCTCGTTGGCTACGTGCCGTCATTCTCCCGGGTGCCTCTCTATCTGCAGTCCGGTCAGACAGCTCCATTTAGCATGTCCAGGCTTACAGGGGCAACATTCCTTCCCTCCCCATGCCCACCAGTGCTCTGGACTCCAGTTTGGTTTTTGATCTATTTCTGGCCCCTTCGCTGCCTCTCCTCTCATCAGTTCTTCTCATTTCAACCTCGCTTGGCAGCCGCTGCAGAATCCTAATGAGCAGAGAAAGCTCACAGTTCTTCTCTCAGTGCCTTCAGCAGCTCTGCCATGCACCCCTTTTCTTACATCTACATAGACGCTGTCACTGAGCTATAGGTGCAGCCATCAGGCACACCTAAAGAGGACACAATTAAAGCTTTGTGCATGACTGTAGGCTAATTTTATGGAGATTATGACATGTTAAAAGGGGTGGCACAGACTTGCACTGAGGCATCTGCATGAGCTTTGATAGAATAATCATATGGCTATGATAACCGTGCTGCTGGACTGGAGGCAAACACTTAGAAAGTGACTTTAATCCTCCAGCAACGCTCTGATCCGAGCCCCCACAAGCCTCTCAGACTTTAGTGGGCAAGGTTGTGCCAGTATGTGGTTATTTTTATGTGGTCATCCAACATAGCTCTTTAAAGTTCCAAGAATTATTTAGTTTCATATTCAATTTGCTGAAGTACAGAACCCAGGGGATAAAAAAATGTGTAACTGTCCAAGCACAATCTGGACTGCATTTTTTCAGGAGTATTTCTGTCGTCCAGATATAATTGTACTGTTAAACAATAGCACCCAGTCAAGTGTTATCAATAGAGAAAAAAAGAACTGAACAGAAGCAGCAGCAGACTGTAGCTGTCACATCATTCTGCAGCGCAATAATCTGGCATAAGAGGAGCAGCATGAATAACAAACACTGTAGAACAACCGCAAAGTCTTGTCACTGTTTGAAGTGAGGAAAATGGCTGATATTGTAACAAACTACGTATACAGAGCGACTAAATTTAACCTTCCATTTAGACTTGGGTCAAACTGAACCTGTTGTCGCTAAAGATGTGTTCTTCTGATCAGCTGCATTCTCAACAATGGCAAACTGAATACAATAAACCACATACTGATATTTTTGAAAAAAAAATACTACTATATACTACTACTATAATACTACTAAAAAACTTGCATCTGTGGTGTTGTGTGATGTTTCAACCTGATAGCAATTATGGATTGGTAATGCAGGGAAATGCTTAGTAATGTTGCTAAACCATAACAAACAATACAAATGACATCATTGAATAGTAGCTTATGTTTCACTCCAAGAAAGCATACTAACTTAAATTCAATTGTAGCGCGCCAAGCAGCAAATATGATCTCATTCACACACACACTCTCTTTCATTCACACTCCATACACACAGATAAGACACACAGGATGCTTTTACTTCCTCATAAGTACTGAAGTTTGATTTCCAACCCTTAGTGACATGCAATTATTGCTATGCATTGAGGACTGGTTCCAACTTACAACCGGATCCAAAATGCTGATCTCAAAGGAATCTTTAAGATATTGTAATTTTGAAATTTTATGTCACCCTCGTTAGTTTGAAACTAACAGCCTTCTGCAAACACTTACTGTGCATGGATGAGGATCTGGCTATCCATCTGCGTCTGTTACTCATGCAAGTTGAACGCATGCATGTCTTGTCTTGTCCATGAATTTAGCGCTCAATCCTCAGCAGTTGCTGAGTTGCCAAAATTGTGTAATTGTATGTTAACAAACACCATAATTTAGCAAATGCTGCTACAAAATGATAAAATTGGATGCTAAAGTAGTGAAAGTGAACCCCAAAATGTTCAGGAAACTAAAAGAGACCAATTTTGCTGTCTAGTTCTGCATTTCTGCTGTTAAAATGTATCTGGGCAAGTTACAGATGAGTATAGGAACCTAACTAGCCCTTATAGAATACCAATCCCACACACTGAGAAAGAATTACTTCCCAAGACTACTCCATGAGTCAACATTCCCACCTTCCTTAAAGGGGATGTTCAGTTTATCTGTAGCTATGCTTAAAATGCTTCTTTAAATGCTGAACAGACAGAGATGAGCAGCGGTGGAGGAAGTACTCAGATCCTTCACTAAAGTAAAACTACTAATACCAAACTGTGAAACTCCTGCATTAAAAGCAAACATATGCAGGTGAAACTGGAATTGGTAAGCAGAATAAAAATCTGAATCACTCAGCATATATCAAAATAATATATACAGAAATACCAAATGTAAAAACCTGCTTTACATCTGAATGCGACATCAGTATTCTTATATATGTGGCCGCAGTATTTCTCTGATGTGATCAAGGCTGCAAGGAGGAGGAACCATTAAACCACAATGACTTCAGCAAAAGCTTTACTTCCAAATGACCGTCTACATAACAGTTTAAAGAATGACTGTCCACAATTCTGTCACCACATGCACACAACCAGATTGCTAATCTTCCCAAGATGGTCATTTAAAAACATCCCTCCAATAGCTGCTTGTAATACAGATTCTTATATTTCTCTCCATAAACTTACTTTGTTCTTCATAAACGCTGCACCACATTGAGAGTGACAAACGTATTGAGCAGCAACAATTCTAAGAGGCCTACAATCGATGAATCGATGATATACTTTGGCATCACAGTGTGGAGCATAAGCCTGGGAATAGTTCTCTGACACCCCGAGCAGCAGAGCAATATGTGAGCGCTAAGCCTATTCTAAGTCAATTTTGTGGAGGGAGACAGACAGTGCACAGGCTGGCACGTCACTGCTGACAAAGATCGACTGTCTATGAGGTGATGGACTTTATTCCTCCTCACAAGCCATTTCACCCACCACCAACAGCTGCCTGTTCATATATCTGCTCGAGAGAGATATGCAAAGAGAAAAGATCGATGGCGTTACAAGCTGCACAGTTATGGGACATTAAAAGGTTGCGGGTTCCTGGCGATCCACCAGCAACATTCTGGAGCATCCAAGTAAAGTTTGTGAAGGGTCCTGATTATGGGCTGTGGAAGGAAAGCCAAGATCCTGTTTGGTGATCTGCAGGGTTTAAAATCTAATATAAGCAGCTTATTGCTTTGGATCAGAACGCACGCTAACATCAATCTCCAGGATATTCTTACAACAACAAGATGTAATGAGGGGAATCTAAACATAGATACAGCCACAGAACCTCAACAAGATAACATGTGCAGTCTAACGGTATTTATTATGGCAACTGGTTTTCACTGTGATTAGTGCAATGAGTAGAATCCTAGAAAGCAGCATCCCTGAAGGCATTAACCCTCCTGTTGTCTTCATTTACGGGCACCAAAAAATACTGTATCTTTGTCTGAAAAAAATTCAAAAATTCAGCAAAAAAATTCCCCATTTCTGCAAATTCTGAAAATTTGCAAAACCTTCAGGAAGAAAATTCCAATAATTCCTTGAAAGATTCCCTTAAAAGTTTCATTTAAAAAAAATCCCCCAAATTTGGCAAGAAAATTCTTGTAAATATTTTATAAAAAAATGAGTAAAAACTTTCCAAAAAAATCTTAAAAATATCTAAAGTGATTACATACATATCAGTAAAGCTTCTAATATTTTCTTTAAGAACATTCACATAAGAATCAACCAAAATCCAGTGAATTTCACTGGATTTTGGTTGATTTTTTTTTTCTTTTGGTGAATGTTCTTAAAAAACATTTTTAACATTTCTTTTTTCCCACCAAAAAATGTTTCCCAAGATTTCCCAAAAATGTTGAAAATGTGGACATCAGAAGTTTCACTGTGAAAATATCGTTTTTTTTCTCCACATTTTCAAACTCTTAAAACGGTTTAATTTTGACCCGCAGGGCAACACGAGGGTTAAGACTCCTCTATAGAAATTAATAACTCACGAAATGTCTTAAAACTTACACATAACTTAATAGAATAAAACAGCAAACCTCATATTTCACTGCATAGTGAAGTGATCCATTATACAGTAATTAACTGTTTAAGTAAAATACAATAAAATACTGGTGACCAGCGGCCAGTATTTCACTTTAATTCTACAGGAAAATTTGAATAGTGTAACCTGTTAGTTTTTGTGCCCAAGTAAACCCTCAATATAAACTTTTGTTTCTTTCAAAACACAAACCAGAATGCAGTTTAAGAACAGAGACAGGTTTGCATTGTGAGGTTGCCAGACAATCAGAGAGCGGCCAAGAGAGTTGTTCTGTAAAATCACAACATATTTATACTTTGAGCTTTGTGTGGATCAAAGAAATGACATATTAAGTGTTTATCAGTGAGCTGAGATGCTGGTAGGTTGATTCAGCTCTATTTGGATGCTGCTACTGTTTCTGTTTCACTCTGATTAAAGTCCAAACTACCCTAATCGACTCCTCATAATTGCTTCATATAAAACGTGTAGACAGGACAGTAGTCAAATATATTTACTGAAAGTTACTCTGCTACTTCAAAGCTTAAATTATTCCTAAGCACAGAAATTATACAGTTTTCTATTATTTACTCACTGACAGCAATGAACACATGACCAAACAAATAATTCTGACCACTTCAATCACTACAGCAAACAAGGGAAAGCACTCAAAGAAGCTGAAATGACCAGTTCAATCTGCAGGAGTAAGTTAACACAATACCAGACAGGAGTAGCACAATAGTCCAGCAGGTTGTGGTGCAATAGAGTTGTTTTTTCTACAGCCATTACATTATCCATGAATCTGTTCAACGGTGGCATCAACTTCCTTTCAAGGCGATGGCCTTGTGGATTCTGACAGTGAAAAGCTGTAGCGTTGTACTTTATGGTCTGTACCAGAAATCAATTCTGTCTACATAGTCAGGAACATCAATTAATGACCACAGAGGATCCCAACGCATGGATCAGTCACTGCACAAAGCAAAGATAAGATCTTTGTTCACCCTTTAAAACAGGCGTGTTAAACTTATCCTAGTTCAGGGGCCACATTCAGCCCAGTTTCATCTCAAGTGGGCCAGACCAGTAAAATCACAGCAAAATAACCGATAAGTAACTCCAAATGTTTCCTTTGTTTTAGTACAAAAAGTAGTTATGAAAATGTTCACATTTAATGAACTATCTTTTTACAAAACACTATAACCATTCTGAAATTTCTTAAGAAAAATAAGTTCAATTTCAACAACATTATACCTCAGTTCATCATTTCCACATTACAACTTCCAGATCACAGAGTGTTTACAAAGGAACACAACATTTAGTCATCTGGAACTGAATGACAGAGTACTTTACTTTATGATCAAAACAATAAAAATCATACAAAAAACAACAAAAATAAGACAAAATATTACAAAAATGAGACACAAAATGACAAAAAATTAGACAAATGACACAAAACAAAAAAGAGACAAAGAAATTTGACAGAAAAGTTACAAAGCGACAAAAAAATAGACAAATGACAAAAATGAGGCAAAAAAAGAATCAAAATATTACAAAAATGAGACACAAAATGACAAAAGAACAATGAGCAATCTAGTATTTGACTTAAAGATCAAAACTTGTCGAGAAATTATTTTATCGTTTTATAAATTTACAATCTGCAGTTAATGTCTTCTCTGTCATTTTTACACTTAAAGTCGTACCTAAGGCCGGATTGGACCATCTGAAGGGCTGGTTTTGGCCCATGGGCCGCATGTTTGACACCCCTGCTTTAAAACATCTGTTATCTTCACTTTGTCCAATGAGTTTTGATTCTCCAGCTGGATTGTGCAGCATTACTTCACAATCCGCATCTTTCACTATCAAGTAAGCAAGAAAGTGTTTCCATGGAGTCAAACTTTCCTCTTGATATTTCCTAAAATGACAAACCCTCCTTTACTGAAGACTTGTTTCTCCTTCGCATATCTGCAACCTACCAGCTGTCAAATCAACAACTTCTGTTGCCAGAAGATTGAGACCCAAAAGGTTGGGAGTAACTGACATAAGGGGGAAGTGAAATCTTGTTCTCCCTCTCAACTTCCTTTTGAACTCCGGATGAACTCTCCTTGTTTGGATGGGAGATAGGAGACAAAGCTTCTCCACTCGAGAGAGATTGAGTGTCATGACTGTCCTTAAACTGACTGAGCAGCTGGCAGTACCTGCCTCTTTGCTACGACTCAGATAAGAACCAACTTCTTAAATACAAATAGGACAAGCCACAGCATTTTTCGTCTTCTAGTAAGAGACATTTTCATTGCTTGATACTTAGGGAACTTACGGCTTGTTGGATGTCTGCCTGCAGACAGGTCAGGTAAAGGACAGACACATTTCAGTTACACTTCTACAACTAAATTAAAGCAGAGATGCATCACAACAGAGGCAAAAATTCACTGAGAAAACTTTTCAACTATAAGCTAATGTGGCTCAGGAATAGAGAGAGTTTCAATACCTGCCATACACCAGCAGCACCATCCCTCATCTCTGAGTATCTGAAAATGAAAAAATCTGGAGTTTGTTTATAAAGAGTTTGGCCCAGAGTGTGCAGTATTGAATGCCAGAAATCGCAGCAAGCAGGGCTGATCAGTTACAACATCATGAATATTTTTGCTGTGATTATTTGACACACCTACTGATTGATTTTGCAATGCATTATGCATTTATTGAACTCGAAAGAAAATAAATGAGACAAAAATAAATCAAGTCAAATATGTTGTAGTGCGCTGCTACAGTCCAATGAAAACTTTTAAATATACATTCAGCATATTTCAGTCAGACACTCAGTCCAAAGAGATAAAAGTCTGCCCCACCAACATTGACACCCCCTGAGGAGAAGGGAGGAGACTTTAAAACCCGGAGGGCAACCAGAGCGAAGCCGCCGCACCACACCGAGGCTACGGTTCCGAACTGCGGGCCAAGAATCAGTGCCACCAGACGGGGACTCTGCACCGGCCTCCACATGCAGCCCAATGTCAAGTCAGTCGGCCCTCAGAGCAATCTGCTGGAAGTGTGTCACTTGGCAGCGTTTGTCCAGCAAAGAGGAATTTTTGGCGTCTTCCCCAAAGAGGTTTGTTGTAGCCAAAGCCAAAGGACAATCAGCAGTGCCAAAACAATGAGAACTGGGAAGAAAAGATTCTCATTAGCTGCTGTTTTTCTTTCAAATTGTGGTTGCATTTACTTAAGTATATTAGGCCCTTTTTGTTTATCAAATGGTCAGAGATACAGTCTGTCGCTGTCTTCACTGACTCTCAGTGCAGGTCTCCCCAGGAACACAAGTCTGCCACCACCTGGGGCTCTGGCTGCCACCATCTGCAGATCTGTGGCTGAGCCATACAAAGCAGACAGACAACCATCAGTGAGCCTGTTGCTGCTTCACCCACACACACACAGTCAGTCCAAAATGGAAGCTATTCTAATTTGTTTAATTGCAAAGCCCAAGCAAGTGCTGTAGTTTTACAGTATCATGCTGCAATTTTACTTAGTGCACATTTAGGAGTTTGCAAAACTCATAAGTCGCTGTGGCAAAGTAAGTGTATCACAGCCATTTCAATTACTTATGAAGTGTTTTCTGTATTTGCATTTTCTAAATCTTCCACCTGTGTTGACTAATTACTGAATATGCTTTCTTAATTTGGTTTTGTTTTGTATATTTGCATGGATTTTGGAAGTTGCAGGGCCAGTGTTTGAATAAAATAAAATGCTTGAAAATTCAGGAGACGAGAAAGAGGATATCTCAAAAACATAGATTACAACAACATAATAATGTGAATAAATCTTAACTAAGAGAAGCTTGGAAAATGGTCGGAAAGATTTGGGCAGTACCGACTCCTCTTTTCCTCCTCCTACCTATTGATGGGGCATCTACTTGGCTTCATGCTGATAAAGACTCAGTGAGCCTTAAACAGGCCTGGTCAGACATCGAACACTTTCTCATGATTGTGCGAGGACATCACATCCTCGGGTTGGAGATGGTGTGGTCTTGGATTAGGGGTGATGTAGGTTCAATGAGAGTCAAACGATGCTTTCAGAACTCATCGAACCTAAACTAACATCCCTGCTTGCTGAGTCTTGGAGGACATCCACTTGTCTGATCCTAAAACTAACCCTGATAGGCTACGCAGACAAGCAGTTCAGATAATCAAATCAGTGGCAGTTAAAGTCAATTAACAATGCAGGGAGACTGCAGATGGCTCTCAAAAATCATCTAATATCTTCTTAGGTACTGTGTAAAGTCCTCACCACATAAAGAAAGCTCAATTACAGTGAGTAACAGAGTTGGTTGTTACTGTCCTGATTAATTCACTAAAAGGCAATAATGGGACAGATCTTTTAGTGGGATAAAATACAGATCCCTGCCTGCCAACGAGGCTAGTGGGACTCACAGCCTTTTTTCTTTGTTTTTGCATTTTCTGCCAAGCTGATGAATTGAACGAACAAATACTAATTTATGAGAAACCAATAAAGGACTTCAAACTGATTCAAAAAAGGTCATTTGTTAGAACTTACAATGAACATTTGAGTTATTTCCCAATTTTCTGAAGTGAAATTAAGTATGAGAAATCTTCTTCCCCAATTCCTTTACATCCTAAGATTTGCATTTTAGGCATTTACCCACACAATTGCCTTCTATCCAGCAGAGAAAGAAAAATGATTGACCTTTGCCTACTACAAGCCAGGCGCTCCATCGCTCTATGCTGGAAAAGCGTTAGCTGCCCCTCTCTTGGCCACTTGGTTAAAAAAATCTAACATCAAGTTTGGCTCTCGAGAAACTCACTTATATAGCTAGAAGGAAATTTCTGAGTTTAATAACATCTGGAGGATGTTTTTGAAATGTGTGGGGTGTAGGGTGATGGAAATGTGAGGTGATTCTGAAGGTAGCACATTTATAATGAGGAATGTACTCTGCTCAACACCTGTGTTTATCTACTTTTTATTTATTTATTTATTTTTAATGCCCTTCATGTCATGGGATGTTTTCAGTTATTATTCTTTATTCAGCATCATTGAATTTTACCTTTTTTTCCTTCTTTTAATTATTATTTAAATAATTACTTTTGATACTGCCATATGTTCATGTTGGGGGACTGTTAAATTCTGTTTGTACATTGTAATGTATTTTCAGTGTATAAATGCATAAAAGCAATTAATACATGTTTTAAAAAGTATGAGAAATCTGGGATTGGTTTAATGTAAATGAGCAATTTTGCTTGAGGTCTGATATCATGGTGCAGAATATTCAATGCATTTTCTTTGACAATTAGCCACCTGTGTTTTTTTTTTTTTTTTTGCATGAGCTGCTATGATGAATCAGCTTTAATCTTTCTTTTTGGCTTGTAATAAATAAACTTGTGTTTAACTTATGCATACACTACCATATTTCTTGCAGTGTGTGAACAGAGAACATAGAATAAGACTATTTCTGTGTATCTATTTATATTTATAAAGTTTTTCCATGCCAACATGAGAAGACAGTTTTTATTGTAACTAGAGTTTCCAAAATTAATTCACAACAATGGAGCTGCATGAAAATTTAGGCACTTCCAAATCTGCTTTGACAGCCACATTTCTATAAAATGTAGTAAAGCTAAAACATCCACCACCTTAAGGCGCTCACTGTTCAACTGCTAAACAGTGTCACTAACCTGACACTGTGAGTATGGGGGCATTTTTAAGCATAAATGCTTCAGCTGATGAAATATGACGTTGGCGTCATTTTTCATACGAGGTAATAAAAAGCAAAAAAAAAAAAAAAAAAAGAGAAAAATATCCGGTTTATGACACGTGAAAAAACTAATGAGGTAAAGGATGAAGAGTACCCCAGACAGCCCATTGTGTGTACTTATGAAAACAGCACCAGGGGCAATATTTTTTAGCCTTGTTCTAGATCGGAAGCTCCTCACACACACGCACGCACACGCGCACACACACACACACACACACACGCACGCACACACACACACACGCACGCACACACAAAGACATGACTTCTCCCATTGTGTATGCACGTCTCTGTCAGTTTACCTACATTAACGTTAGTAATGTTTCCTCCTTCAGTGTGAGGCCAGGGTTGCAACGACACACATCTGCTCTCCCTCCCACCCTCACCCCCTCCCACCTTCTGCCCTGTCCATCCACAGTGCCAGTGCTCTTCATATGTCAGCCTCACACTGGCGCTGCCCTTCCTATCCACTGGAGGCTTGATCCAATTTGTCAGAGTTGGCGTACACATGGCTCAAGATGCCTCCTCTCCCCCCTCCTCCCGCCTCTCTCTCTCCTCCCCCGTCCCTCCCCCATCATGTGGCTCGGAGACAGCCCCGTCTGTGCCAGCGGGCATTACGATACCTGATGGCGGGGCCCACCTGCCACCACTGTGACGTCCAGGCTTGCCCAGTCTGCCTCTCCAACCCAGCAGGCACCAGCTGGAAGGACAGCCTGCATGCTGATAGATGGACAATTGGAAGCTGGACGATCGCTCACACTCACAACAGCCAGACCCGACTAAATGACTAGAACAAACACTGAAACAGCATTTTATCTGTGTATGCCGACTGGTAACACGATGATTAGAGGCAAACAGACTCTTTGCTTTTGAATATTTGCCTGTATAGATGCATATAGACTAGGGACAGTGAATAATATGGATCATGACAATGCAGTGTTCTGCTGGGAAACCTTGGATTGTGGCATTCATGTGGATGCTATTTTGACATGTAAGCAACTACCTAAACCAGGGGTGTCATACAAACGTGGCCCATGGGCAAAAACGGCCCTCCAGAGGGTCCAATCCGGCCCTCAAAGCGTAAAAATTACAGAGAGGACATTAACTGCAGTTTGTAAATTTGTAAAACTACGAATTTAAAATAATTTCTAGACCTTCACAAGTTGTTTTGATTATAAAGTAAAATACTAGATTGTTTGTTGTTCTTTTGTGTCTCATTTTTGTAATATTTTGTCTTGTTTTTGTCTTTTTTTGTCTCATGTTGTTGTTTTGTGTTTCCTTTTTGTCTCGCTTGTGTTGTCTATTTTTTTGTCATTTTGTGTTTTGCTTTATTTGTTGCTTTGTGTATCATTTTTGTTCTATTGTGGTTTTTTTGTCTCGCTTATGTTGTCTATTTTTTTGTCATTTTGTTTCTTGCTTTTGTTATTTTTTGTCTCGTTTGGGTCATTTATGTAATTTTTTGTCTCAGTTTTGTTGTTTGTCCATATTTTTGCCACTTTGTAACTTTTTTGTGTAGTTTGTCTCATTTTGTTTCTCTTTTTTGTCATTTTGTGTCTCATTTTCGTAGTATTTTGTCTTGTTTTGGGGTTTTTTTGTCTTTTTTTGTCTGACTTGTCATTTGGATTATAAAGTAAAATAGTATATCGTTCAGTTCAAGATACCTGTTACTGAATGTTTTGTACTTTTGTAAACACTGATCTCTAAGTTGTAATATGTAAATGATAAACTGAAGCATAATGTGGTTGAAACTGAACTTATTTTTCTTCAGAAATTTCAGTTTGTTTATAATGTTTTGTTAAAAGATAATTCCTTAAATGTGAACATTTTCTGAATGTACTTCTTTGCACTAAAACAAAGGAAACATTAGGAGTTGTGGTTATTTGTAGGCTGATACGCTCTGATTTTCCTTGTCCTGGAGATGAAATTGGGCTGAATTTGGCCCCTGAACTAAAATGAGTTTGACACCCCTGACCTAAACATTGCTACTACGACAACACACCCAGTCACACCACAGAAACTGCTCAGGCACAACTAAACGAACACAGCAAAGAGCCCAACGTACTAACAAGGCCTCTGAAGTCCACAGATCTCCATCTATTTCAATCCAGAGGCTTCACTCTGTAACCCACAGGACTAGGCATAGACTCATTATCAGGCTGGTTGATTATCGTGGCATTTTCCCAATTATTGGCATTCGCTACTTTTATTGACCGATTATCTATAAATTCAATGGATGACTTGGGGTCTGATGTAGCCACCTTTCTCTGCCTGTGCTCTCTGGTGTCAGAAATGTCCCTCAAACAGAGACAGTACTGGCAAAAAAGTGAACAAGAGAAACAAGCTGTCACCAGACGTCGCACAATTCAGGAAACAACTTATTATCACAGTGGCCTAGGCTAAGCTAACAGCTAGGTTATAGGAGGTAGATTTCCCTGAAACAAAGTCTGGAAAACAATATCTCACAATGCTTAAAGATCTGTGCCTTAGTTGGCAATGAAGTCATAGAACAGAAAAAGACTAACCAAACAGAGAGAAATGGACAAAACTGCAAGAGACAAACTGATTAATCTCAGTCTATCAGCTCTGATTTAGTCACTCCTATTCCTGTTCAACATATTCAGTTATGGTGGTCTTTATTATTATTATTATTATTATTAATAATAATAATAATAATAATAATAATAATAATAATAATAATAATAAGAAGAAGAAGAAGAAGAAGAAGAAGAAGAAGAAGAAGAAGAAGAAGAAGAAGAAGAAGAAGAAGAAGAAGAAGAAGAAGAAGAAGAAGAAGAAGAAGAAGAAGAAGAATGAGAAGAATGAGAAGAAGAAGAATGAGAAGAAGAAGAATGAGAAGAATGAGAAGATGAATGAGAAGATGAATGAGAAGAAGAAGAACAAGAAGAAGAAGAATCCCAGTTATGAATGCTGTTAATATCTGACATGTAGTGTACATTGGCCAGAAATATCAGTTTTTGGTCTTTCTTGATCAGCAGTAATCAGTCTTGGTATTGGCCCTGAAAAACTCATGGATTAACATGAATATGAACATGTATAGATATATTTTTAACCACTTTCTCTAAGGAAACATTACATTTAGAGAACTCTTCTGGGATCTCCTAGCAGAAAATGGCTAAACTCTCGCTTTGATTTATCATGTGAAAACAGTCATTTCTTAGTCATTCCACATGACGATTCCGCCTCCATGCTTTACAACTCACATACTTTGTAATGTCATGAAATCTTACATTGCATAGCGATAATAATAATAATGATGTAATGTTTCTGCACCCACTGACCTCTGGCTCTCTGTCACCAGCAATGCTCACAGCTGCACATGTGGTTTGAGCAACAGTATGTAGCGAGAGCCAAAGAAAGACTAATCCAGTGCCCAGTGTAAAACTAAAACCTGTCAAATGGCGTGCCTCAGTAATGAGCTTTTCCAGACTCGACACCATCAACAAGATTTAAGGGCTCCATTCCAAGCAGGACGTCAAGTACAAAATGTGGGAGGCGGATGGGAGTGTTTAATACTCAAATACCTACATCAGTGTCGGCTGTGTACGAGCACATCCGCACTCCCACTGATCCTTGTCCGTAAACACTGAACATCATTGGTTCAGGCCGAGAACATAGCCTCCTGTGCCCTTTTCCAGGAGCTGTGTAGCAATTTCAATCTCACAAACACTTTGAAACACCTTCACAGCTCCCTTGACTGGTCCATCTGAGCTGACGGAAGCCGTTTGACACATGAGCTTTACAGAATCACTGATCTGAGTTCCTGCTCTATTTGTCAGCTCCTAATCAGTCAGAGTGGGATGTGAACAAGAAGAAATCTGACCTAAGACCAGTATATATGTCTGAGAATGCTCCGAGGCAAAGCAATGCCTCTGCAGAGCTATGCAGTAATTCTACTCGTACATACCTGCTCCCAAAATACCACCAATATCACCACTGCTAACCCTTCCAGCGATGGAAAATTGACACACTGTCCTGGAAGCAGAGCACTGCATTATTTCTTTATTATTATAACAATCTTTGGACATCCCATTAGGATGACAATTGATATTAAATTCAACAATCAAATCAAGGCCGTCATTGAAAACCATCAACATTTACGGCATCTCCACGGCGCTCTGCAGCACTCTGTAATGATCACACATAGAGCACGACATCGATCCCGCAGGAAGGGAACAGAGGACAGGAATAGGTAAAAGTCGCATCATTTCAATCCACAGAGGAAATGTCATTTCATCATTGTTGCTGCCACAGCCCATCGTCTGACTGCACCTCATTGTGAATAATTGCTGACAAAATCTTAGGAAGCCCCACAGCGGATCCCCCTCCTCCTCCTCCTCCTCTTCCCTCAGTCACCGTCACATCACATCATTCAAAAACCACTGGGGGGGCTCCGTGCCTGACGAGTGCACACTTTCCTCTCCTCCTATCTCGGCCTATTAAGAGCCATTCTCTGGGGCTACAGAACAGACTATCAGCTTCCACTGTGCAGATTTCTACACCACAGTCTAACCCATGCAGCGTGATTGCAGTACAGCCGTGCATACATTCAACTACTCAACACTTCCATTTTACTTCCTTTATGATCACTGGATCAGCAGCAACAGTAGAGCTCCCAATGGTTATCGCCCACATTATGTAGGGATCGTGCTTGCTCTAATACAGGGGGGTCAAACATGCGGCCCGCGGGCCAAAACCGGCCCGCCAGAGGGTCCAATCCGGCCCGTGGGACGACTTTGCAAAGTGTAAAAATTACAGAGAAGACATTAACTGCAGATTGTAAATTTGTAAAACTATAAATTTAAAATAATTTCTAAACCATGCCAAGCTTTTTTTGGTCATAAAGTAAAATATTATATTGCTCGTCGTTGTTCTGTCAGTTTGTGTCTCATTTTTGTAATATTTCGTCTTGTTTTTGTTGTTTTTTTGTAAGATTTTTGTCGTTTGTCTCATGTTGTTGTCGTTTTGTGGTTCCTTTTTGTCTCACCTGTGTTTTTTGTCTTATTTTTGTCATTTTGTGTTTTGTTTTATTCGTTGTTCTGTGCATCGCTTGTGTCGTTTTGTGTATTTTTGTCTAACTTGTGTCGTCTACTTTTCTGTTGTTTTGTTTCTCGTTTTTGCCATTTTGTGTCTCATTTTTGTAATATATGTTATGTGAATAATAAACTGAGGCATAATATTGCTGAAATTGAACTTATTTGTCTTAAGTAATTTCAGGTTGTTAATAATGTTTTCTAAAAGGATAATTCCTTAAATGTGAATATTTTCAGAATGTACTTTTTTGCACTAAAGCAAAGAAAAAAATGGAGTTGTGGTTATTTATAGGTTATTATGTTATGACTTTGCTGGTCTGGCCCACTTGAGATCAGATTGGGCTGAATGTGGAACCTGAACTAAGGTGAGTTTGCCCCCCCCCGCTCTAATGTGCCTCAGCTGGGCCTTGTGGCACACATGTAAAATGAAGGCCATCTAGAAGCAGCATAAAAACAACGATGCCCACCACCCATGATCTCCAACTAATGAAGAGTTCCATCATATTAATGAGAATTTGAATCATTATTCACAGTAGTCTATCCACATGGTGCACTATCCATTACACTGGTCTGTTGCCCTCATGGAGTGTAAGAATATTCAAAAGTGACATTTATGTTGTCACCCTCTGCCTCCACAGTTTGGAAGACACAACTAAGCAGTCCGTGGCATGTGAATATGTGCAATGTCACCGATTACCGAGTGCACTTGCTCTGACCATCTGCCGCTGTGTGTGAGAGTGCTGTTAGCGCTACTTTTCAGGAAATGCAGTCTGAAGGACAGAGGGCAACATAAATTTACATATCCGAGAGCTGCTCAAACTCATTAATGCATATCAGGACCGGCCCAAAACATCAAATATACATTATAAGGTCTGACCTAGCCAAATGTAGCAAAGGGCATCAAATTGTGTATTCAAGCAGGGAATAAATAATATCTATGTACAGAAGTGGGTGGATAAGTTCATTAGTAAAAGAAATTTAATGTTAAGCAAAACCACTGCAAGGGTGTCAAGGCCTGTTTGTAGTTAATGACAGTCTAGAAAACACTTTCTTAAATAACTTATGACTGTATAGAGGTGTGTGTGTGTGTGTGTGTGACGTAAGAGACAGCACATCATGTAATTTATATATATACAACACGGTAATCAATCTACTTCACAAGGTTCTCTGACTCAGTTGATGAATGCGTGTAAATGTTAATGAATGACCTTTAAGCATATGGCAACAGACCAGCATCATTAACATGCTTTACAGTCATGTAATTACTTGCTTAAACCACATGTTCAGGCTTCCAGCTTATTATTTATACCAGCAGGAATCATTCACCCTCTATCGGGTGGTGATTCTCTTTAAACTCTGCAAAGTTGCTGCACTTGATGCCACAGGAAGAGTGAAGTGAAGTCTGCCAGAGGCAATCGTGGCATATCCAATTTCTGTTGCACTTTTGAGGACTGCTCTGATGAGTAACCATCTGTTGGGTAACTTTGTCAAATAAATGACTATAAAACGTGCCATAAACACGAAACCTGAGGAGGACTATCATTTTTCCTCACACAAGTCATTAAGTTTCTCATTGCCGTAGTCGGAGAGGGATTCAAAAGCCATCTCCATCGACAAAAACACTAATGAGATTTGGTGCCATTTTCACAGTTTGAGGTAACTCATTGCGGGCTTTTATGACTGCATTACCCTGTTACAGCTTCCCTGCTTTTGTTTCTTTGTTTTTACCACACAGAGCCGGTGCTCTAAACCGAGTGCCTCTTTGACTGACAGCGGCTTAACACCTATCCCTCTTTATCAAATCAATGAAAGGGAGAGTGAAAGGATACGGAGGTAATGGCATGTTGCAAAATGTCAAGTTTTCTAGACATTGTCTGAGGAGACAAAAGACAGCAGGAAATGCAATTCATGGAAAACCTATAATCTATGTGAGGACATTCTACCCTCGAGTGGCTCTGTAGGGATTTTTGACTGAACCACAACTTAACAATGAAATGACATTTCTACCCTGTGCTTGATGTAGCAAAGGCAGTGATCAAATGCTCAGAGCTTGGCCATCAAAATGTAAACAACTTTCTCTGGATAAAGCGTAAAAAACAGAACATATACGGCATGGTTTCCAAAAACATTTCCTTATATTCTTGATATTTCAGCTATTGTAGTATTGTGTCATGCACACACAGCTCCAGTAACTCCTTAAAATGTTAAAAAATAAGTGAAGATTAAGTGAATCATTGTAATTTATTCAACCCAATATATTTCGAGGCCTACTGATCTGTATTTAGCGTAATTTGACTAAGCGCTCAAATCACACCCTTAACAAGACAGCAGTGCCATTTGAAGCAACTCTGGAAGAAATGGAAGCCAAAGACCCATTTTTGCATACATTAACTGAAGAGGGTAGGACATTATGTGAAAGCCTGTTAACATTTTCAAATGGCCAAGACAAACAAGTGTCCCAAAGATACAAATCTTGTTTTTATTCCATATATTTATTCCATTAATCAACTGTGAAGAGTTGTGCCTTGCGGAACGGCAAGAGCTGTTTTTTTTTTTTTTTTTTTTTTTTAAGAACTGACTTTGAATTTCAATTTATAGACACTATTTAGCACATAGATAAGCACAGATGGAACGACATGTTAAAGCAACTCGTTGATTTGCTGCGTTTTCTATGTGCAGCATGAATTCAGTGTCAGCCTGAATATTCGTTTGAATGTAAGAGCAAGATTTATGAGTGCGTGTCACATGTGTCCACGCTGCACACAGGGAGAATACAAATGTCCAAGCTCTCCTTCTCGATGTTAATGAAGCATTTACTGTGCAAGAAGCGACTCTGTGGCGCAGCGGCAACTGAATGTTAACGCTATATGCAAGATGACAGCAGGAGCCCCGCTGAGCGGAGAGGATCCGCACTCACATGGAACATTTGTAATCACACACCAAAAGTAATTTCACTGAAAATGTGGTGCTACCTTGGGAAGATGTGATACCAGAGAAGTCAGGATAAAGAACCGGCATCGTATGCATTTTAGGTATTGCAGCTCGCTAAAAAAATCTCTTTAAAATCTTGTCCTGATGAATTTTGGGGCATCACAATGCTGTATAACCTAGAGACTGCAGGTGACACCAGTCTGAGAGAAAACTGGGTCATTCCACCTGCTTTAAGGGACTTATGTAATACACATATAAGGTTAAATGTAAGTTAAACCAATTTATGAGCACCAAATCCCAAACACCGCTCGTCTAAAGCACAATTATCTTTTTCATTCCAATTTGAGCACTGACTAATAGTTTTAAAAGCATGAACAGTCCTGTTATGTCTGGGTTTCTCTTCTCTTCACCTTTAAAGGAGCAACTACTTTTTAAGCAAATAGCCATCTGATATGCTTAATCCTGTTTAATGTCAGTGACCAAGGAGACTTTTCGTGAGCGGAATTACAGAACACCACGTACTGTATCTGTAGTCACAGTAGCATTTTAATATGCACAGTTTGTCTGTGCATTAATGATGTACGGAGACAACAAATCCTCTGCTGAACGATACAAAAGACTGACCTACTCTTGATTTCCTGGCCTCCTTAAAGATTTATACGTTTGGGTATTTTTAATCATCATGCAGATCAAATATATGATTAACTCAAATGATTGCCCCCTGACACCATCTAAAACTTTCTGATGAGCTTCAGATAGAAAAGTTTGTCTTCTGCGTTGGGGCAGTGATGCAGTCGATAATCTTGTGAATGCTTGACCAGCCATGCTCAGCTCAGATCCCCTCACCGTCTACAGCAGGAATTGATGAGTCACTGAATACAGTATGAGTGACCTTTGAATGATAAATAAATAAACTCAATCACAAGAGGACGTCGGAATATAATCAGCAACAAAAAATAACAAAAAAAAATTGCAATAATAACAGCTAAAGTGTTTCTTTATGGCATTTTTTGTGCAAACTTGCAATTATGATAAATCAGCAGCATGAAGTCTAAAATTTCTTGACAATTCCTTTGGGATTTTAGCCCTACTATTGACTATGTTTATGTTCACATTAAAGATATATTAACTTTCAACTGTGTAGAGTACAAAGATAAAACCAACCAGTTGGATAAGCCAACAGTTTGAGGAATTACTAATTTGCTTCTGTTCTGTGATGGTTGAGCCACATTTAATCAAAGCTACTTCGTTGTGTAGTTGTCTTTTGATTATACACACAAACTGTGGCTGTAAATAGTCTTTTTTTCCACCTGTATCCAGCTCTATGAAAAAGTTCTAAAAAGATCTTAGATTAAAAGAGAATATAAAAGTTCCAGACATCTACAACTATTGTTTACTAAAAACTTTATAGAGTAAAATGAAAGATATCTCAAACATACCTTTAGTAAAGGTCAACAAAGAAATAAAACAGAATGAACAGTGGAGCTGACTTTCATTCTGCCTGTGATATTACAGCGTGTGACATTCTCTCCAATACACAATGAGAAAAATGAAAATGGCATGAATCACAGCTACAGGCAGAAGTTTTGGGTCAGTTTTATGGCTGCTCAGCATTTTCCTATTTAAGCAGCCTCACAGCACCACAACAAAGCTAAATGTAGTTCATTTAAGTCCACAGGACTTAAATGAGCTCACGAACCACCGGGAGGAGGAGCTGAGAGGAACGAAGGAGGTGTGTGATGTAAGATGCTTTCAGGGAGATGCGGAGGCTGAACCTTGTATGTGTTTTAGAAACAGCTGTGAGCCTACAATTCTCCACAGAAAAAAAAAAAAGAAAATACATGAAGGACTCCCATTTATTCACAATGTTTGCACTGGCTGGGATGAATGTAACATGCAAATGTAAACCCCCAGGCAGAAGAAATGCAATTAAGGTAAGCTAGCCTGCTAGCAAGGTTAGTGTTGCTGGTAGTGAAGTGCCAGATAGCACCCCCCCCCCACCCCAACACAGCTTCCCTCAGGACTCCCACTCTGCCGGCTGTGCAATGAACCAGCGACCTTACCACACATCTCCCTTCCCAACACAGCCACTGGTGATAAATTACCTAATCCCCCCATCCCCAGCTGTTTCTATTATACACCCTGGGCTTGTAAAGAACAGCTAGGAGGAGAACAGGAGAGAAGGAGGGTTGAGGGAACAGACAGCAAGAGGTGGGTGGTGGGGAGCAAAATAAAAGACTTACTGACACAGACACAATGACAGAGGGAAGATATACAGGCCAAACAAAGGCAGGGACCAGCAACCATAATCTGCAGCATCAAAAGGACATGTGCACATTTCATTTTTGATGTTAGAAAAAGGGGGCACTCAGAACCACTTAGCGCCGTGTTTCAGGATAATTGCACCTGAAAATCCATCATGAGAGCGATCTACAGATAGGTGTCAGCTCCTCATTTCGGAGGCGTTGCAGATATGCTAAGAATGGATATAGTCTGAGAGTCTTTTGGTGATGTTGATGTGAGTTTTTTGCGAGGATGTAGGGTGATTCCGCCGGTGAACATGCACATCTCATGGCATCGCTGCAGCTGAGCCGAGAAGCAGCAACCAGGGACAATGACATCAGTGCTCAAACCCTCCCAGAGGAATGCTTGTTGTCCCTCACGCTGGCAGCACACGCACTGCTATGGAAACAGCAGGAATGTGAACGTGCACCAGGGTTAAAGGGATAATGCAAGGCACACATGCACACGAGAAGAGGGAAATAGCTGAAAAACAAAGCGACGGGGTCAGGCCTTTGTAAACAATGCTGACACATGACCAAAACTGCTCTTGATCAGCGGTGGAAGACAGCCTGTGGTCACATTTTCCCATTTCAAAAAGCACCACAGAGGTCAAGTGAGGACTAATGAGTCACCGTCATGGTAAAAGGGAAGTTAGCCAAGAGTTTTTGAATGTAAGGGAGTCAAAAAAAAACAGCAAGCCTGTTTCTGAGCTTGATCTCTGAAGTGTTTGAGCGAGAGGCAGATCACAGCAGAGTTCTGCCAGAAGCCAAGATGGAACGTATCCTATCACACAGCTCACTGTACCAGCTGACTGCTATGGAAACAGCAAGAGTGTGAGAGTATGCGTGCGGCAGAAGTTGAAAGGACATGGCAACCTATGAGCACACATGCCAGAATAATGTTCCTTCGGCCAAACACGCACATGCATGTACACGGAATCGAAAACTCCCATCTGTTAGCTATCTATATGTCAAACTGAGCATATGAAAGTTAAGAGAAAAGGGGGAAACGAAGCAGCTGCGGCAAACACACAGAAGACAGCGCTTCCACAGACCTGGCAACCATTCAAACAGCTCTCAGTAACCCACGGCAACCCAAAAGCCAGCCCCCTTTCCTCCCTCTTCCTCCTCCTCCAGAGACACGGATCCATTGCCCAGTTAAGGGAGAGCTAAATGAACTAGCACACAGAGTGCCTGGGAGTAAAAAGAGGCTGTAACTTTAGCCACTCTGCCCCGACTGGAGTGCAGCACTACCCCCCTCTTAAAGGTTCAGGAGGTTAATTATTCAACATGAGAGGGGATTTGTGGGAGAACTGAGAGTGGACACAAGCCAGCAGAAACCCCTCACCTCTTTTGTGCAACTCACTCACTGACTTTGAAATATGCACTTATTCCCTATGAGTGGAGTTTTTTTTCTTTTTTCCCCCCCAGCTCACTCTTGGACATCATCCATTACATGCAGAAACACAACGGTGCACCCCTCGGCACACACTGGCAGATCACACACAGCTGCATCAGAGCGTACTCATCCCTTCACCACATGTTTCGCAGCTTCTCAGCACACAGTTTTACTCCACTCTGTCTTACCGTTGTGGTTGTGCTGCAGGGTCTCCAGCATGCTGCTGGAGGAGTCTGTTGCTCCCAGCTCGGCCAGTCTGCGGCTGGTGGCGCTCAGCTCTGACCGCAGGTTGGTCACCTCCTGGCTGGCAGACTGGATGGCCCCATCAATGCGCTGGGCCAGCTGCTTGTTGTCATCCATCATTTTCAGGATTTTTGCCTGAGGAAGAGAGGGGAATCCAGACAAGGTGTCATGCTGACAAGTTGACCATTTCCTGTGAAGGAAGGTGTCCCACAAATAAATTCCTCTTGATTCCCCCTTCTCTGCCTGTTCTTGTTCCCTTTTTTGGGAGAAAGCCAAGTTAAATCCTCAGAGCAGTGTGTCCTTTCCCTTAAAGAGAGGCATCCGGCTCAGGAGGCAAATGTGTTTTTGCTGGAACGAGTGTACGCTTTAGAGATGGTGCATGTGCGGTGTGAGTGTGTCAGTGTGCGAGCATGCCTGTGTGTGCTTCTGAGAGTTCCATAGCAGCATGAGTGTGTCTGTGTGCGTTAGAGAGCCAGCACTGCCCCTGTGAAATGTGCTCCCTGCAGATGACTGTTGAAAGGACACAGAGCATTGAGAGATGACAAGCACCTTTTTAAATGGACGGTACCACTCGCAGAGAAAGTGGAGGGGGGAGCAGGCTAGACCATATAAGCGCACGGAAGTCAGAGATCCCCCCCACCCACCCACCCCACCCGTCCGGCACAGCTGTCTTCAGGAGATATTGCTGCAAGGTTCTGGGATTGTGAGTTTAACTGAACTGACTCACAACAAATTTCTGCAGTCATGTGAAAACAGACTTTAGTGAAACACTGCAGCTTTTTGCTTTTTTTCTTTTTCTCGCGCTTTCTGCGTGCACTGCATGAACCTCCTGCTGAGGACTCATGGACAAAGGGAAGGAAATCATTAGTTTAACAAAGGGGCAGTTGTGGGAAGAAAACAATAATAGTTATGCAGACAAAGCTTTTGTTACAGTATCACAGCGAGGCAAAGAAAGGCATTTTAAAGCTCTACTGTAGCGGCAGGAGAAACATATTTATTCATACATTCAGGTGTACAACTGAAGTGGGTAAATGAATGTTAACCAGAGAAGGTGATCGGAAAATGTTGGATTTTCACCAAAAGTTCCAAACATTTGCTTGTTCCAGCCTCTCAAATGTCATTTTTTGGTGCTGAATGCATAAAACAAGCTGTGACACATTTCAGTTTTTGAGTTTTTCACTGTTTTTGACTAAGAGAACTGCTAAAAATTTACAGATAATGCATATAGTTTATAGATTCAGCTGAACAAATACAAAAGGATCCTAATTAATGTACTAAGAAGTATTGGCAACAAGTAAATAATCATCTCAGGGTTAATATATAATTGCAGGACTTTTTGTAACATAGTTGACATTTTTTGCTGTTTTCAGGCCTATAATCAACATATAACAGCTATAACCAAACACCACATGGCATTTTTACGGAAGGATTCTTATAAATAACATATAAACAACTGAGTAAAATTGAAATTGAAAGTTATTTGTAAAGATATTGTAGTAAACCTGTTGACTACTTTATATTAAATAACTCAGAAAGCCTTGGAGTCTGGCCAGTCTTTTCTTCAGGAGGAAATGACATCATGTGGAGCAGGTCATGTGATCTGGAATTAACACACTTCCTTCAGAGGTGTTTTTGTAACGGGGAACTTAGTTGAAAGTGATTTCTGGGACACAGATAGAATTTGTTATTTTGTGTTATAAAATAATACAAATGACCATAGAAAACACAAAATAACTCAGTGAGACACAAAATTATCAGAAAAAGAGACAAAACGACCACAAACAGACTAATCATGACCAAAAATGACCACAGAGAGATACAAACTGACAAAGAACCACAAAATGACCAAAAAATGCTCAAAAAGACATAAAATGACCACAGAAAAACACAAAATGACTCAATGAGGCACAGATTATCGTATAAAGATGCAAAATGACAACAGACACACAAAATGACCCCAAAACACCTAAAATGACCACAAACAGAATGAAAATGACCAAACAAGAAACAAAATGAGCACAAAGACACATCACAACAAGACACATGACCACAAAAATGCACACAATGACAAAAAATGACACAAAAGGGACTCAGTAAGGCAGATTATTATCATATAAAGACACAAAATGACGAGACACAAAATAACTACACAAAACAGCAAAATGCCAACAAAAGACCTAAAATGCCCACAAAACAGTCTGAAAATGGCCAAAAAAGAAACAAAATGAGCAGAGAAACAAAACAACCACAAAAAGACACTACATGACCACAAACGATTTCTCAGACACAGATACAGTTTGTTGTTCATAAAATTTGATATATTGCCAAAAAAGAAATATCTGTCATGATTATCACAACTAAAAAAGAAGAACACAATCACAACTAATTTTGAATAAGCTCATTTTATTATTGTTTAGCTAATCAGAAGGTGGTAGCTGTTTCCGTCATAAATAATTATGGGATTTGTAAAGACATGATCACAATGAACATAAAAAACACTAGTTTTTTGTTTTTTTTTTTTACTTTTAATGAAAATGTATGCAAGATATGTCCCATGGACTTCAAAAGTTCCTCAATTATATATTGACCCACCATATGAATAGTTTTCATGGTTGCTCAGATTATATCTGATTTTCTTTTTTAAACTCAGTAGTAAGCAAGAGATATTTCAAAATGCTAATTAGCCTATTCCTTCCTCTAAGAAATGCAGATTATGCTCATTCATATTTCCTAACCTAATTTTCCCATTCACATTGGTGAATTCAACCATTTTTCTAAACTACAGGGAGAGTGCCAAACCTAAAAATGACCTGCAAGATGTGCTTCTAACAATGTCACACAAATGTATTCTGGTATCTTAAATCTATCCCTTCCTAAGCCATGTGCCGTCATTCTGTTGTTTTCCCTCCATCTGCTGAGCAAAATGGTAAAAAGGCTACAAATACAGGCAGCAGACGCAGTGACTGCCACCTGCTTACAGATAAGGCTAATCATTCACAGTGAATGAAACATTAATGCTTCTTTCTCCCCGTTTTGCAGCACCACAGAGGGGTATTGTTCAGAGTGTCTGCAGTCGGAGTAAGAAAACTGTTGCTTTTATTGTAGGCGCTGACATTACTTTGAAAATGTCAAACATTTCCCCCTTTAAAAAAAATCATAGAAGAGACAGATGGACATTGGAAGCTTACCGGACAGGAAAGCCTCACAATAAATCAAGAGCAGCTCAATAGTGAGACTGAAGAGCTGACAGGGAATGAACATGTCTGTCAATAGGCATCAGATAGGGACTTACAGGATTACGCTGCCTTTTTCTCATGTTGCTGTGCATTTATTCAAATATATCATCTGATGGTATTTCTGCAGATGAATATGCAAAATTGTCATCTTACATTCATATATTTCGTTTTTTTTGTTTGAACTTCAAGCATATGTGGTCGTGTTGAGGGACAGATTTCTATATTTGTGTTCATCTGAGCTCTTCTCACTGGACAGGCTCTGTTGGATAATGATGATGTCACATATTTCCAGATACCAATCAGAACTGACAATATGAGCATCTGAATGGGAATGAGATGACAGCTGTGGGGCTCATGTTGCCGGGGTGACAACAGCAAGTCCGATCCAATCACACCCACACCGTCCTAATGAAGCAAGAGCTGAGTCAAAACACGCATTAAAATAATAACAAAAAAAGAGATGCAGTGACATAAACAGTGACTGTATTCATTCAGAACTGGATATTTAAGGCTATGCAGAAATACTGAAAGCTGCATTAATCAGCATCATTATGGAAACAAATAAATAAGGCTGAGCAACATGACCAAACTTTTAATTTAAACATTACTTTCTTATTTACACAAAAACTCCACAGGACACCTTCTAATGTGGAATACAGGGAGTTTTTTTAATTTACATTTGTGACTGAATCCTTAAATAAATCAAATCAGGTTTTTGTTGTGATTCTGAAATATCATTTAGTTTTTAATTAAAAACTTGATTCCTTCCCTTAAGGAGTAACGGCGACAGAAGCAGCATTAAAAACCCGAGTAAGATAAAGTTTGTTATCTTATATTTAAAAAATGACTTCCTCGTTCCCATCGCAGGAACAACTGAAGTGAAAACCCGGACATGAGTGGCTGCTGCTGGGGTTTGAACCGACATCGCCACTAGAGGCCTGCTTGTCAGCTTGGTCGCTCATGCTATTGCTGACAGCTTGGGAGTGCAGCCTTTGGATTTAGTGTGTACGCAGTGGGATGGTAAAACATTCTGAAGTGGTGGGAATGGTTTATTGAGTTTCCCATGGATGTTTGCACAGGTCACCTGTTAAGCTAGGCCCAACGTTATTCATACCTGTGTCCAAATTTGATTTTTAATGAATTTTTATTCGACCAATAGATTTATTCGGCCTGGAAAAGATCTAAATAAGCAACAATAGATGGTAGAACATTGTGTTAGAGATGTTAAGGATGCATTTTTATCTATTTTTGCAGGTTACTTTTTTCCTTTTTTAACAAACAATGGAGCGTCTATTATTATTATTCATACCTTTCTCAGTAATCAATGGAAGCCCTTTATTTTGTCACCACATTAACTAAATGATTTCTATAACAGCTTTTTGCACGTATCTGCTGGGATTTAGTTCCACTCCTCTGCTGTGATCATCTCCAGGTCTTTGAGGTTAGAAAAACTTCTTCACCATCACTCTGGTCTTCAGTTCCCTCCACAGAGTCTCGATGGGATCCAGGTCTGGATGGGCCGCTCCAACTTCTTCATATCGTTTTCTGTTAAACATTTCTTGACAACTTTGGCTGAATGTTTTGGATCATCATCTTGCTGAACGGTCTAATGCCCAAGACCAAATCTTTCTTCTAATCTGGCTGCAGAATTGATGATCAAAAGCTTTCCTTTTCGTCCAGGTGAGCTTTTGTGCCTGTCTTGGGGAAGAGGAGTCCTCCTTGGAAGCCGGCCTTGTGCAGTGCTGGCTTGTGATGAGACCAAAATTGCTCAGATTCACCATAATGGCCTTTGTGGTGTTCTGTGGGTTTTTCTTGGCATCTTGTACTGTCATTCTTGCCAGGGCAGGGGTCATTTTGGACTTCCTACCACACCGTTGGAGATTTTTCACAGTGTGGGACTCCTCACAATGACGGCACTTTATTCCTGTTCCATTTTTCTTCTTTTCTGCTTATGCCAATTGGTAAAAACAACATTTTCTGTTATCAAACATTGTTTTTATTACACTTGCTCCATTCTTTGTATCTGTTCCCTTCAGCTGAATGACAGCCTGAGTGCTACAGGACTATATAAAGTTGGATTATGTGTACATTTTATCTTTCTTTGCACCCAGCCTTACCAACACCATTGAGCCAGGGGGGAGCATTTCCTCTCTAACAGCCAAGATGGGTCAGAGCCCGTCCTCCTGTGCTTGTTGGGGGGTGCAGCTACAACAACATTATCAGCAGGAGAGCTGCTACTGTTGTGGCCAGGACTAGCCTCCCTGCCATCAGCTGCAAAGCTTCTATCAGCCTCACTGCAGCAGCCACATTCAGGTTGGGTGTGTCTGAAAAATGCAGATATATTGGGGCTGATTTCTATCTACAGGGTGTCCCTAAAGTCTGGACACATAGGAAATCTCATTATCATTTTTTTTGTTAAATTTAATGCAGGTCATCCAAGGAGGATTCCACTTGGCGAAGGTGGTTAAAAAGTTTAAAGACATGGGCAGCATCATGGACAAACCCTGTTCTGGACGACCAAATGCATCAGCCCAAACTGAAGAATTGGTCATGGATAAAACTCATGCTAGCCCCAAAAAAATCACTCCCCTAACGCTATCTTTCGATATGTCCATCCTTCACGACCACTGAGAAGTACCAGTTCAACTGTGTCAATCTATAATTGAGAGACTTTTGAAGTCCATGGGATATATCTGGCATACATTTTTATTAAAAGTTAAAAAAAAACAAAAACTTTTTTAATGTTCATTAGGATCATGTCTTTACAAATTCCATAATTATTTATTAAGGAAACAATCACTTATTAATAAAAAATGACTGGATATCACTAAAATATAACTAAATAACCGTCTGAATTTAATAACAACCACATTCTAATTAGCTAAACAATAATAAAATGAGCTGATTCAAAAATGGAATTGATTGTGTTTTTTTTTTTTTTTTTTAAGTTTAGATAATCATGACAGATATTTTATGGCAATATACCAAATTTTATGAACAATAAATTGTATCTGTGTCCAAGATATCCCTTTCAACTAATTTACCCATTACGAAAACACCTTTCCAGGAAGTGCGTTAATTCCAGATCACATGACCTGCTCCACATGATGTCATTTCCTCCTGAAGAAAAGACTGGCCAGACTCCAAGGCTTTCTGAGTTATTTCATATAAAGTAGTCAACAGGTTTACTACAATATCTTAGAAATAACTTTCAATTTCAATTTTACTCAACTGTATGTGTAATATTCAGAAGAATCTTTCTGTAAAAATGCCATGTGGTGTTTGGTTGTGTTTGGTTATTTGAATCTAGGCCTGAAAACAGCAAAAAAAATGTCAACTATGATACCTGTCAACCCAACTCTTTCTTATTTTGACAAAGCCTTATTTAATCTGTGGAGGACAAAAAATTACAGCTAATGAGACTTCCTATGTGTCCAGACTTTAGGGACACCCTGTATTTATGTAATTAGCTGGGTGAAGCTTTTCATTAGTTATTGTTAGCTCAGGCAATGTTATGTCCACTTCACCTGCTTCCCCAAATGTTTCCCAACTCACAGAAGTAGTTGAGAAAACTCTGGTGTTGTCATGCATTTTGACACTAACGATCCTAATCATTAGTTGCAAAAATAAGCACTCATAATTAACTCCTCTGCAAACCTGGGCCTGAGAAAACCTGCCTTAGCTCTCCACCGACACCACAACTTAAGGCTGCATTTCTGTGCTGCTATAATCTGACGTTCGGCTGCAAAAGCATGCCCACTCGCTCAGCAGTGCAGCTATGTTATTGTTTCCCAAGGTTATGTGAACCGAGACCCCGACGCTTCCTGCATGTGGTAAGCACAGATCAGCCACCAACACTGCACAGGCTGGGCTAGCGAGCAACTGCTGTGTACTCCCAGAAAATGTTACCATAGCCTCGGGCGCTCTCAGTGTGTGTGTGTGTGTGTGTGTGTAGATGTGTGTGTGTGTGTAGATGTGTGTGTGTGTGTGTGTGTGTGTCAGATATTGAGGTCCACAGTTGTCTCAAATAAAACTCAACTGACTGCCCGCTAGAGTGTGTGAGCAAGGAGATGGGGAACAACACGCTCACATATCGTCCACTCGTTCATCCATCTGCCCAGACACGAGTCATACCTCCCACTCAGTAAGCGAACATCATGTTGTTATTTATAGACGACCCCGCTGCCGCATATGATACATTAGTCAGAGGGGAGTACAGGCACAAACACACACTCATACACTCGTTCTGACACACAAACACTAAGGGCTAATAATCCCAAAGTCACCTGATGCTCATTAATGAAACTCATCTCTTGTCAGGTGTCATAAAAGTCTAGTGGCCCTTTCTGGGTAATTAAAACGTGGCAGCATCTAAGCATGTAAGTGGATTTGTTTGCGTCTATTTATATATCTTTCCATCTACTCTGCTCATCTTCCCTGAGGAGTATGTAGCTGAAGAATATGGAAAAAATCTGTATATGTTGCATGCGGGTGTATGTGTTTGTACTGTTGCCTCATTATGGTAATAGCCCTCTGCATGCATGTAGGTGCAGGTGCATGATGCAGGTTTTCACATGCATCACATGTATTCTACATGAATCCAGAAGGACATAGTAAAAAGTCCAACTTCAAAGAGTGAAATTTGAGATTAATGTCAGAATTTATAGAACATAAGTTTGAATTCTGAGTTCAGAGACAGAATTCTGGGAAACGGGACAGAATTCAGAGAAATAAGGAAAAAAATCTAACTTAAAAGACATAAGGTTCAGATTGAAGTCAAAGTCTAAATCAGGGGTGTCAAATTCATTTTAGTTCAGGGGCCACATTTATCCCAGTCTGATCTCCAGTGGGCTGGACCAGTAAAATCAGAGCATAGTAATCTATGAACAACATCCACTCCACATTTTTCCTTTGTTTAGTGCAAAAATGTACATTCTGAAAATGTTTAAGGAATTATCTTTCTACAAAACATCATGAACAACCTGGCATTTCTTAAGAAAAATTAGTTAAATTTCAGAGATATTATGCCTCAGTTTATCATTTATACATTACAACTTCCTACAAAGACATAAAACATTTAGTCACAGGGATTTGGAATTAAATGGTATAGTATTTTACTTTATGCTCAAAATGACAAAGTCAGAAAAAAAAGGCAAAAAAACAACAAAAACATGACAAAATATTACAAAAATCGGACGCAAAATGACGAAAGAGACACAAAATGACAAAAAATGAGACAAATGACACAAAATAAAGCAAAAAAGAGGTCAACAATTAGACAAAAAAGTTATAAAGTGACAAAAAAATGGACAAACAAAAAAAGAGACAAAAAAATTACACAAACAAGACCAAAAATGACAAAAGCAAGAAACAAAACAATAAAACAGTAGACTAACAACACAAGTGAGACAAAAAAACACAAAACGACAAAACACTGAATAAAGCAAAACAGAAAATGACAAAAACAAAGCAAAAAACACAAGCGAGACAAAAAGGAAACACAAAATGACAAAAACATGAGACAAACAACAAAAGTCAGACAAAAAACAATAAAAACAAGACAAAATATGACAAAAATGAGACATAAAATGACAAAAGAACAATGAACAAACTAGTATCAAAACAACTTGACATGGTCGAAACTATTTTAAATTTACAGTTTTACAAATTTAAAATCTGCAGTTAATGTCTTCTCTGTAATTTTTACACTTTGAGGGACGAATTGGACCCTCTGGAGGACCACTTTTGGACCGCGGGCCTCATGTTGGACACCCCTGGTCTACATTCTGTTATCAAAGTACGAATTCTGGCTTTAACAAGTCAGAATTCAGACAAAAGTTGGGATTGTCCATCACACCTCATAGTTAATACTGAAGCGCATCAGATGAGACAGAAATGTTCTGAATTATGATGTAAAAAATCTGTTTTAGCTGTTTGAATGTTAAAGGATGCAGTATTTCCTGTTTGTCTTCATTCCCTGAAGAGATGCTTTCCTTTTATGTGTGGGACTACGGATGGAAATTAGCCTTGTGCTAAATCCGGCGTATTTACTGCCACCTTGTGTAAACCATTATGAGATTGTATGTTCATTAATATGCACTGTCCCATCCAGATAAATATAATTAATAAAAGCTGACGGTTTGTTACAAGAAGTGACATGAATTAGAAAGTAATCAGTTAACTAAAAAAAAGGAGTTTTGGGAATCCGTCATCCCAGTGTGTCCGCAGGTCAGCGGAGTGAATCGAGACCCAGAGAATCAGTAATTAGTGGGTGTGCAGCGGGTTTTTGCATTAGCATATGAATAGTGATAGCAGGGAGTGGGATCAGTGCTGTGTAACCGTTCCTCATTGTGCTGGGGCTGAGTATCCATCCACACAGCAGGCCGCTCGCAGCCAAGTCACTGGATTTAACAAGAGTCGTACAGAAAAGTTACGGCGCTGAAGTCTGTAGTTTTTAAGCCTGGCTGATTTAATTTTTTGCTTACTGGGGTGGAAATTTGTTGCTAGGCAATAACAGTCGAGACTCGCAAGTATTCACTGGCATTTGTTGTCTGGAAACCGTTGGAACAGAAAACCGTTGTAGTGGCAGCAAAAAAGAAAACTACAGAAAAATACTGAAGGGTTGTTCTGGTCTCTAAGAAAAATAAATGCTGTCTTACAATTACAATTGGTAGGATTATTTAGTTCTTTTAGCACAGCATATGCATTGCATTCAGTTTCCCAAATGAAATTCCAAATCAGGGGTGTCAAACTCATCTTAGTTCAGGTTCCACATTCAGCCCAGTTTGATCTCCAGTGGACCAGACCAGTAAAACCACAGCATAATAACCTATAAATAACTACAACTCCAAATCTTTCCTTTGTTTTAGTGCAAAAAGCTACATTCTGAAAATGTTCACATTTAAGGAACCATCTTTTACAAAACATTATGAACAACCTGAAATTTCATAAGACAAAAAAAATCCAATTTCAACAACATTCAGCCTCAGTTTATCATTTACACACTACAACTTGCAGATCACAGAGTGTCTACAAAGGAACACAACATTTAGTCACAGGTATCGGGAACTGAAAAATATAGTGTTTTACTTTATGATCAAAACAACAAAAGTCAGACAAAAAAAGACAAAAAAAACCTTAAAAAAACAAAATATTACAAAAGTGAGACACAAAATGACAAAAATGAGAAACAAAATGACAAAAAATTAGACAAATGACATGAAACAAAACAAAAATTTGACAAAAAAGTCACAGACAAAAAATAGACAGATGACACAAGCAAAAAAAAAACACAAAACGACAAAAACTATATACAAAACAATGAATAAAGCAAAACACAAAATGATAAAAAGACAAAAAACACAAGCGAGACAAAAAGGAAACAAAACGACAAACTCGAGAAATAAAACGACAAAAACATGAGACAAACAGCAAAAGTCAGACAAAAAAAGAAAAAACAACAAAAACAGGACAAAATATGACAAAATTGACTCACAAAATGAAATGAACAATCTAGTATTTTACTTTTACTATGATAAAAACAACTTGTCATGGTCTGGAAATTATTTTTAAATTCATAGTTTTACAAATTTAAAATCTGCAGTTAATGTCTTCTCTGTAATTTTTTTCACTTTACAAAGTCATCCGGGGGGCCAGATTGGACCCTCTGGCGGGCTGGTTTTGGCCCGCGGTCCGCATGTTTGACACCCCTGGTCTAAATAATCAAAGGTGTAAATGAAAGGAAATCATCAGATGCTTATAATTAAGTTGCAGTCTTGCTTAGCCCATTCTACATTACAGAATGGTCTGGCTGCACCTAATTATCATTCTGATGATAAAAGGAAGGACAATTGTGTTCAGAAACCACTTTTTGCTGAATCTTAGAGTCATTTCTCTGTAAGTCTTTCCTAAGTCCTGCCCATAAGACAGAGCTCAGGATTTTTTCCATGTTGCTTCATATAAGAGGCAAAGATATTTTTTTTCCCTACACTAAGATAAGCTTCATTAATTAAACACTGCCTGTTCCCAAAGTCATTTTATATAGGAGGAGCATGAAAAAGACACGTCGGGCTACTAACATACAATACATGTGAGTGTTCAGTCATGAAGTTAGATTTAAAGTGCATCATTTATGTGGAAAAAAAAACATTCTGGAAAAATGTGACACTAATAAACTCTGAAATGGAGAAGGAGAGTGTTTCATATTTTAGAACCTTCTGCCTTCAGCATTCACAGCTCTGCCTCTTGGGTCACTGCTTTGCAGACAATGTAAACAATGTAAAGATACCTACAACCCAGACTGTGTTCAGTGATTCAGACTATACCTCTGCAATGCAGAGCTTATGGGCTGCACCAAAATCACCTGCTCATTGATAGCATCTGGAAAGGCCAGCCAATGAGGTGGACAAGGTGCTGTAATGCAGCGACGTGCTGATGTGAATACTTTGCCTTTTTTTTCCTCAAGCCAAAGGAAATGGTCTAATGTCCCCAGAGGTGTAAGGAAATTGAGTTTTTGTAGCTGAACGCTATCTTGATCTCTTATCAAGATCATCTTATCTTAGGGGAGAATGGAGCTCAAAAGAAAAAAAAAAGTCTTTGTGTCCAGAGTCAGAACACACAAGACACACAAATAATAAACACACAAAGTGGCAGAGACACACAAATAAGACATAAAGAGAGAAAGAAACTGTGAGTACACAGATGTTCCCCAGTAAGACCACAACATATTCCAGGTTTGGATCATTTATGACCACTGCTGTGCAGAAAGTCGTAAATCTTGCTGCAGACGGTATGAAATGAAAACAAACACGCCCTCAGGCTGCTTCTGCAAATTGAGACATTACATTCGGGTAACAGATCGGGCATGACAGGATCAGAATGATGAGGAAATATTGTCTTCTTCCTCATGAGTCACTGCTGGAAACAAACACAATATTTCCAAGTGCATGTTTACCAAAGTGTTTGCTGTTTGGACTCATTCTTAGCATGTCATGCAGGACATTTCATCTGCTCTGCTGGATCGTGGCTTTGTGGATTCCACAACTGACAAAATGTTTAACCAGAGTTGAGGTCAATCTTTTAGAGGAAACTGCAAATGTTATTTTTTTGTAATACTTTTTTGGTTTTTTGATTAATTTTGATTTTGTAACTTAAAAAGAAAATGACAGCCAACTGTCATGTAGCTGAAAAGCTCCTATCTAGCTGCTTTCTAGTGCAATCAACTAAGGGATCAAAATCCAGCGAAATAGAACAATAAAGTGTAAAATGTATGAAGTAATCCACAAAAACATAAGGAGATCAGAGAATAAGTAAGTATAATAGAGTAAGTATAATAGTACAACATGTATCGTCTGGTAAGGACGATAACACCAACTTTTGTCAGCGAAGTGAATCTTTACTTGATTTACTCAATCTTTTTCACACAAACATAAACTATCTTAAACCCTCCTGTTGTCTTCATTTACAAGAACCAAAAAATATTGTTTCCTTGTCTGAAGAAATGCAAAAATTCTGCTAAGAAATTCCCTAAATTTCTGAAAATTTGCAAAACCTTCAGGAAAAAAATTCCAATAATTCCTTAAAAGTTTCCCTTAAAAGTTTTATTTTCAAAAAATCCCCCAAATCTGGCAAGAAAATTCTTGTCAGTATTTTAAAAAAAAATTGTAAAAAAATTTCCAAAAAACTCCTAAAAATATCTGAAGTGGCTACATATATATCAGTAAAACTTCTAATATTTTCTTTAAGAACATTCACAAAAAAATCAACCAAAATCCAGCAAATTTCGCTGGATTTGGTTGATTTTTTTGTGAATGTTCTGAAGGAACATTTTTAATATTTCTTTTTTCCACCAAAAAATGTTCAAAGATTTCCCAAAAATGTGGACATCAGAAGTTTCACTGCGAAAATACATATTCTTTCCACATTTTCAATCTTTAAAATGGGTCAGTTTTGACCCACAGGACGACACGAGGGTTAACAATGCATTTAGAAACATTTCTAGAAAGGCTGGCCAGTTCCTGTGTGACACAAGAAGTGTTATGAAGCCATTCCAAACATGTGGGTCAACACGAGACAACAAAAACAGACACAAACCCCAGAAAAACCAAGAATTATGTTCACTGCTCTAATCTGTTTTCCACCCTTGTCTTCCTTGACTGCTTAAACTATTTGAAAAAGGATAATAGAGACCAGCTGGAGGATAGGAAAGAGAGCGAGAGAGGGAGAGAGACACTCTGAGAGCAGTGGCAACTGTCTGTCCAACCCCCGCAGGGATTAGATAGGCGGTTGTGTAACTGAAAGGTCAGAAGTTTGCCGCCCGCAACACCAAGTGTTAGTCTGAGCCGACTGACTGCTCGAAGTGTGAGTGAGGGACACTTGCCAAGATACTCAGAAAGAATGCCTAATATGGTGTTTTATTACTTGTTTTTGGGGTTTATTTATGCAAAACTACAGACAATATTTGTTGATCAAATGTAATGTGAAAGCATTTTTTTTTATTAATTTGGGTCTTTGTTTTAGTTTTCAGTCTTGCAGTTATGTTCAAATCTGCTTCTCTCAGCCAAATAAACTAAAAATAGGGGTCAAGATGATCAGCATAATGAAGCATTTGGCAGTGAACAGTTATGAGACCACTGAGAAGTGAAGGGAGAGCGAATATCGGACTCTAACTCCAAATATTGCTCTGTCTGACGGATGTGTACGCTGTTTGTGAACACGTTTCCCCAGAGTTGTTTTAGGACAGATTTAGCATTTATCAGGGCTCACAAACAGGAGAAACACAAAGTTTGACTCAGAACTACAAGTAAAGGCTTGTGATTGTGAATAATCCCAAAAGTGCTGGAATTTTCAGCTCACTGGAGAGTCGAGGGAAGCGTGTTGAGGATCTTTTAAAATAAAGTGGAACTGAGGACAGACTGTGTGCAATGGAGGGATGAAAGACTGTAACTAATCATTGCATATTTTAGAGGAGTATAATTAATTGTATAGTGAGCTTCATATCTAAATGGAAATCACCATGGACACCACAGCTTGTTTGCAAACGAGAATCCTCTGCCACGAGTCGGGAGGGGAAGCGCCTCCTCAAAGCCTTCTTGTCATTTGTGTTTTTTAAGGACACAATGGAGACCTTACAAATGGAAGTTAATTCTGCAGTTCTCACATTTCTTCAGCCTTGATTATGCTCCCTTGTGGACGTGCACATGTACAACAGATGCATGGTTATTGTTATTATACAACCCTCCAGTCAACTTGAGAGGGCTTTGCTCCTTACATGGGTGGTAGATCAGCATCCCAAAGATGCACAACAGTGCATTTAGTTTGCAATCAGGATTTCTGCTCATATTTTGATTTTATATCACGTGAGCTGTCACAATTGTAACTTATGACATGTATGGGATGCATGCAAAGCAGCATATTTAGCTACAGCTCCCATTTAATGAGATCTGGAGGAAACAAATGGAATGAAATGTAAATCTGAGAACTAAAAACAAAAAGAATACAATTGTTGAAGAAATAGTTTTCAGTTATTTTCATGGAGCATACATTCCCAGTATATCTTTAAAATTCAGTTATGCAAATAAATAAATGGGCAGAGCAGTCAGCTTCCATCTGACACATAAGAGAAAGAAATTAGCAGTTATTGCTCAACTCGAATCGAACAAGGCTCTGGGCCCAGGCGGGTTCCCCAAGGAATGGTATAAAGTAATGAGGGAACCATTGATCCCTGCTCTGCAGTCCACCTTTAATTGGGTTCATGAGGGCGATGAGGTAGCAGCCTCCTCGAGAGAATGATGTGATTTCACTGATTTGAAAAGAAGGAAACCATCATTTTGGAAATGGCAACTTGAGACCAGTAAGTGTGTTAAACCAGGATTCTAAAAACATCACATTCATCATCATTGAGGGACCACAAATCATCAGCTGAGATCAGACTTTCTTTATCGTCAAAACACAAACTCACAGCATCATCAGATGGACATTATATGCAATCTGCCATATAACACTGCATAATTTAGGAGCCGTGTTCGTGGCTATAGATCGAGAGAAAAGACTTTGTGTAAATATGTCATTTTCATGTAGACTCATGAATAGATTTGGCTTTTAATACTTTTACAGGAACAAACCAAGCTTTTTATGACAAACCAAGGGCAAAAATGAAGATATATGACACAGTGTCCAACTACTTTGTCCTTTGTCCTCTTTTTAGTGCAATTTTTTAAGCTAATAACTGATCAAAACAATGTTTCTTTCCTAAATTGCAATTTCTTAGTTTCAATTACATGAAATAACGGTTATAAATAATACTTTCGAGCAAATACATCTAAGGTTTTAGCAAGACTGTTCTACTTTAATTCCGTTAAGATAAGGAGGTGAGATGGGATCTCATTTATCTGCAATCTAACTGTGGTGAGTTATAGGTTTAGGCAAGGGTTTGAAACCATTTCAGATGTTTTGGGTGTTTCCAGGAGCACGGTGACTTTAAAAATTGGAGAAGTTCAGAACTAACAGGACTCTTCCTCAAGTTGGACAAACTCAGTAACTAAGCAAAAGGGGCCTTATTCACAACCTCAGCGGTACAGTATGGAGATGGAAGGACCTGTCGGAAACAGAGTCATCTCAGGATTACTCTGTAAAGTTACCTCCATGGCATGTGAAGGACAGAGTATTTAGATAAAAGATAATACAGTCTAATCAGAAAGCCTCAAGTGTTTGGGCAGAGCTCCATGAAATATATCTGATGACACCAAGAACTGCTCGTATTCTGATTAAATATATCTATAATGAAGCATGGTGGTGGCAGCATCATGCAATGGGGTTGCTTCTCAACGGCAGGGACAGGGAGACTGGTCAGGAGCGAAGGAAGTTTTACCTTTCAACCATACACCCTTTTACAATAAAGACCAGAAGTGTATGACCTAGACCAAGCTGGCCAGATTGTTGTTTAGAGGCCCAACCACAGCCCAGACTGAAACCACACAGAACCTCCAGAGAGACATGGAGATGGTGATTCACAGACACTTTGCATCAAATCTGACAGAACTTGAGAGGATTTGCCGTGATAAATGGGATAAACTCTCCTCTCTAAGCTGTAACTGCTGCCGAGGGGGCTTCTACAAAGTAGAGTCTTGCGGGTGTGAATGAGATATTTCTTATTTTTAATGAAGCTGCAGAAATATCTAAAGGCTTCACTTTATCTTTATGGGTTTCTGAGTGTACATCGACGGGGAAAACGGTGGTTTTATCCATTTAGGATTAAACCAGCAAGAGTACAAAAAAAAATATTTAAAACTTTCTGAATGCACTGTATGTTATTGGTTAGATGTGTTCTTGAATATTGAACCCTTGTGTCATCCTGCGGGTCAAAATTGTTTTAAAGTTTGAAATTGTGGAGAAAAAAAAGAAATGTTAAAAATGTTTCTTAAGAACATTCACAAAAAAATCTACCAAAATCCAGCGAATTTTGCTGGATTTTGGTTGATTTTTATGTGAATGTTCTTAAAGAAAACATTAGAAGTTTTACTGATATATATGGAATCATTTTAGATATTTTTAGGATTTTTTTGGAAGATTTTTACTCATTTTTTGAAAATATTTGCAAGAATTTTCTTGCCAAATTTGGGGGATTTTTTAGAAATAAAAATTCTAAGGGAAACTTTTAAGGAATTATTGGATTTTTTATTTTTTGGTGGCCGTAAATGAGGACAACAGGAGGGTTAAGGATAACTAAAGCAAACCGTGTATTTAAAATCACCTCACTGAGACAAACAACTCGTGTCAAGCGACAAACAAGCTGCCAGTGAGTGGATATTGATGCCTCGGCTGTCCTTGCCACCGTCAGCACTGTCTGTACTGCCAGCTAAGAAATAAAATACACAGATGCGGCCAGGTAAACACAGTTTGTTGTCACACACAGATAAGTTTTCCCATCCTGTCTGACAAGAGTGGGGTTGGTTTGAGGTGGGGAAGAAGTGTGTTGCCGGAATATCTTGTATCCTCATCCCAACTCTCCCAATTTCTCTAATCTCTTGTTCCATTCACACTAAGCTCCTGTTCACATTCTCCTGCCTCCACATGGCCATTGTCAGCATGAGGCTGACAGCGATGATAGCAAAGACACTTTTTTTTTGGGGGGGGGATGCCATACGACCAAATGTAAGCTGGCTCTGCGGTAGAAAGCTCAAGGCTAATCTCGGACACAAACAGGTTTGTGGGCTTTGATGGGAATTAAGATATTTGCTTCTTGAAGTGAGACAAGCAGGCAACAAAGATCTTGTGCAGATTTGCAGGCAAAAGAGAGAAATTCTTTTTGTGTCCGTTTGAATCTGGTGGTGTGATATCATCAATCACCGTCCACTGAAGGTGAAGGATTGTGTTTGCGTGGGGGATGATGGGAGTGGATTTTTTCGCCCGAGCGGACATCACAACCTTCAAACACAAACCTCAACATTAACCCTTGTGTCGTCCTGCGGGTCCAAATTGACCCGTTTTAAAGTTTGAAAATGTGGGGAAAAAATATATTTTCACAGTGAAACTTCTGATGTCCACATTTTCAACACTTTTGGGAAATCTTTGAACATTTTTTGGTGGAAAAACAATAAATGTTAAAAACGTTTCTTAAGAACATTCACATAAAAATCAACCAAAATCCAATTTTGGTTGATTTTTATGTGAATGTTCTTAAAGAAAATATCAGAAGTTTTACTGATATATATGGAATCACTTTAGATATTTTTAGGATTTTTTTTTTGGAAGATTTTTACTCATTTTTTGAAAATATTTACAAGAATTTTCTTGCCAAATTTGGGGGATTTTTTGAAAATAAAACTCTTAAGGGAAACTTTTAAGGAATTATTGGAATTTTTTTCCTGAATATTTTCAGAAATTTGGGGAATTTTTGTGCTGAATTTTTGGATTTTTTTTCAGACAAGGAAACAATATTTTTTTGGTGCCTGTAAATGAGGACAACAGAGGGTTAAAAAAAAGTTCCAGCATGAGGTAAAGTTTAGTCATTCTGAGCTGTTCTTTGATGTAATGGTTCAGCAGACCTGCTGAGCCTACAGCTGTTTGTTTCATCTTAAAATTAGATCAGAGTTTCTCTCCAGGACCAACATCATAATCTGGCCAATTAATTTTTATACAAAGAAGATAAATATTTAGTGACAGTGAACCCATAAAGCTGAACATATTGTTTGAACAGCTGCTATTCAATAAAAGTCAAATATGAAATAATATTAATCATATAATGATTAACAAGCCTGCAGTGATTCACTTTTGATGGTTTTCTAAAGAGTGGGAGCTAGAAGGCTTAAATGGCTTTTTGTAGAAGAAGAAATTTAGGGATAACAGAAAAATGCATTTACTTTGAACTTAATATTCAAACTCGTAACATTCAGTATCAGAATAAAAACTCCTTGGTATGACTTTTTTTTTTTTACCACCTCCCTAAACTTGTTCAAAGGCCTGCAAACAACTGCAGTTATCAGTCTACAGTAGCTAAACCATAAATGAAGCTATTGAAGTGTCTCTTTTCACATCCACACACAAACAAACACACACACACACACATACTGATGTTTACAAAATAACAAGAACCACAAAAACCCTTTTCAATCACCGCATGCAGGAGAACGCAGATTTAAAATGCCGTTCACGACCGCTGTTAGAATGAGTCCGAAACAATGTCATTGGCTGGTGACCTGAAGAGCTCACAGATGGTCCATTTTTCCCCACTGAAAGAGGAGTGTGTGTTTGCAGGACTGGCGCTGGTAGTGTTCTCTCTCCACTAAAATCCCTGAATAAGTGTGCAGCTTCCGCTATTGTAGTAATTGCAAATGTTGATGTGACTGCATGCATGTGTCTGCCTTTGTGAGTGTGGTGAGAGAGGGAATAATTGTGCGTTTCAGGTTGAGGGGCAGCTCCTCTCTCTTCTGTTCTGCTCAGTATTCAGCCTCCGTCGGCTCTGACTGAGAGGAGCTCTGTTTTGGTGCTGTAGAGGAGTTGATGCTGGCTGGCTTGATGCATCCTTTCAAAACCACTTTCCCTCAGAGGCACGGCACATGGATGACAAGCTTTCCTACACTTCAACAACGAAGATAGCGGAAAACATACCAAATATACTTTTTATTTTGGATTTTAAGCCCCCCGAAATTGACGCAAAACCTTTCCAAACTAAATTTTTGCCAAGAATTTACTTTACAGTACATCATCTGTCTTTGTTTTGAATTCTGCACTTGGCTAAATTTGTAATTATGGAAAAAGCAGCAATAAAATGTGTTTTTCTGAGGTGCCAGAGAACGCTACATTAGTTCTGTCCTTGAATTTTTTGGGTACAAAAGACTGGCTGTACCGTAATTTGATCTGTGCATTACCTGCATGGGAGAGGAATATAAATAGTTTATCACTTCACTTCCAGCAGTTTTATAGACTTTAAAACCTGCAGGCTACCAATCGCTTTGTTTTGTCTGTGATGTCAGCATCCCATATTTTATCATCTTACATGACATGACCAGGAAATAGGTGCAGGAGTCACAGAATTACTCCTTGCTGTAGGCGTTTACATCGTCTTCATTCGCCATTAATGCATCAATGAACGAAAGACAACAAACACAGGAGCGTGCAGGAGCTGTGGATGAAAACAGTCTCCTATCCAATGTCATGGAAAACTGCCAATTCAAAGGCTTAGACAGTGTCTCTGCAAATACTAATAGTTTTCTCATCCTCAACAGATGTATTATTTTTGCATTTTCTACTTCCGTACACAAAAAGTGAGGAAAACGCAAATTTAGTTTGACTATAAGTGACCATACTAGTTCTGTTTTCAAACGCACACTGCAAATCATTTATTAAAGCAATTTTCCCCCTATGGTTTCAAGCAGCAATTGCTTTCTCTTCTTGTCTGCATGGTATGAAAATCACCGAGCACAGTGTTGAAACTTCCTTTGAACTGCATCTATGACAAAATTAATGCATATGTAAATCCTATACCTGAAGCGTATTTTCTCCCCTTCAAGTCTATTTTCCTGCATTTTCTGCTGCCGTGGCTGTGTACCGGGCTTTGAGCAGCACTTCCAAAAAAGCAGGTGACCTCCAGCTCCACGCCTCCACGAGTCTGAATGCTTTCTGTGTAAACACGCACAGAGCAACAAAGCCGCTGCTTCTGATCTGCTAAACGTGCCGTTCACGGTGCTGCTGCTCTGCAGACACAGCGTGCTGCTGTGAGTCCTGTGCAAAGATTGTTTGTGAGTAAAGACACTTCACTTTTAACACTATTGTTCTACCGCATTACATTGCTTTTCTAGCACAGTCTCAACTCCAACAGAGTCAGGAGTGTCTTGAAGTTTAAGAATCGAACACAAGCTGGTCGTGTCATGTCACCTTAACTCTTATTTCTACAGATAGAATTCACAGATTTAAATCAGGACTCGCAGAATTTCAATATGTTGATAAAATATTGCACATCCTCAAATCCACATTCCATATTATGTGCCATATGTGACAATATTTTTCAATATATACTTTGTAAGTAGATGAATAAATCAGGGGTGTCAAACTCATCTTAGTTCAGGGGCCACATTTAGCCCAGTTTGATCTCAAGTGGGCCACCAGTAAAATCATAACACAATAACTTAAAAATAACCACAACTCCATTTTTTCCTTTGTTTTAGTGCAAAAAAAAAGCACATTCTGAAATATTCACATTTAAGGAATTATCTTTTTACAAAACATTATCAACATGAAATTTCTTTAAGAAAAATAAGTTCAATTTCACCAATAATATGCCTCAGTTTATCATTCACATAAAATACAAAAATGAGATACAAAACGACAAAAAATGAAACAAGCGACACCAAACAAAACAACAAAGAGACAAAAAATTAGACAAAAGTTACAAATGGACAAAAAAAGTGAACATACGACAAAAACAAAATAAAAAATTTCACAAATGACAAGACCAAAAATGACAAAAGCGAGAAACAAAGCAACAAAAAAATAGACAACACAAGCGAGATAAAAAAAACACAAAACGACAACAACATGAGACAAACGACAAAAATCAGACAAAAAACAACAAAAGCAAGACAAAATATTACAAAAATGAGACAAAATAACAGAAGAACAATGAGCTAAATAATATTTTACTTCATGATCAAAACAACTTGTCATGGTCTAGAAATTATTTTAAATTTATACTTTTACAAGTTTACAATCTGCAGTTAATGTCTTCTCTGGAATTTTTATACTTTACAAAGTCTTCCCACTGGATTGGAGCCTCTGGTGGGCCGGTTTTGGCCCGTGGGCCGCATGTTTGACACCCCTGGAATAAATGAATAAATACTTGAATTTCCCTTGGGATTAATAAAGCATCTATCTATCTATCTATGGGCTAAATTAAGGTCTATATTTCAGCCTTCTGGGAGTTTAGATTCTTGTGACAGTAAAGTTTATTCCTGCTGTCGTTGTTCTTTGTCTGCATTTTGATCCTCAAGTGTAATGACAAGCTGCAAAACTGATTCCCTCGGACGAATCAAATCATCACTTATAAATATATGATTGCAGCGGCATGTAAAGACGCATGAAAAACTCCATTCTAATTGAAAAACACCAAAATGATGTTGGGTTAACAGTATATTTCCCACTAATACTCATATCTGGATCCAGTTCTGAGTCGATGAGTTGATCCAGCAGAGCGTACCAAACTTCATTTTGTAAATGAAAGCAATTCATATTAAAACCTAATGATGTTTATACTTTATTCATTCGCAGCAGAATTAAGCAGGCTCCCGTTGTCATTAGGATTACAGGGAAGAAACGAGAATCAATTACAGGAATAAGGGAGAAAAGCCTGTAAAACACCGGAGGGAATCAGCTTCTCCATCACTCCTGCCGCTGCACATTACACTTTTCCTCAAAATATGCAGATCTTTGCAAATGAACTCATTACCTGCAGTATTAAATTAGCGTGGAGTGCTTGCTGACGGCGTAAGTGTGTTTACGGGAACAATGAGACGTGGACACCTATGTGTGATTACCAGCTGAGCCAATGATGCGCGGACAAGACAAAATTACTTCTGTTGTGTTGTTGCACACAAGAGGTAGGTGTTGCCTGATTTGTTGATCGCTACACAGTGTTTGTCCATAAACTGGACAGAAATGTTGGTGTGACTGTTAACAGGCAATAGATATTTGGTTGTTTTTCACCTACCACACTAAACCAGTCCATTCCTCTGTACTGGAAAGAAGAGAAACCAGCTATTACAGGTCAACATGGGTCAATATATGATTGCGGGACTTTTTGTATCATAGTTGACATTTTGCTGAAGAACAATTTTTGAATATATTATTGTTTAGTTAATTAGAAGGTGGTTGTTATTAAATTTGGATGGTTTTTAGTTGACATTTTAGTGATATCCAGTCCTTATTTATTAATTAGTCATTGTTTCCATAATAAATAATTATGGAATTTGTAAAGACATGATCATAATGAACATAAAAAACATTTGTTTTTGTTACTTTAAATAAAAATGTGTGCAAGATATATCCCATGGACTTCAAAAGTCAATCAATTATATATCGACCCGGACAATGTCTGAGCCATTCTGGACAATTTTTGAGCCATTCTGGACAATTTTTGAGCCATTCTGGACAATTTTTGAGTCATTTTCAAAAATTTCATGTCCACTTGGATCGTTTCTCATCATTTTGGATCATTTTTGTGTCTTTGGGATAGTTTTCGAGTCATTTAGGACAAATTTCATGTGATTCTGGACTAATTTTCTGTAATGATGGATCATTTTCAAGTCAATCTGGACAAAATTTGTACAATTATGGACGGGTCAATATAGAATTGTGGGGCTTTTTGGAACATAGTTGACATTTTAGTGATATCCAGTCATTTTTTATTAATAAATGATTGTTTCCATAATAAATAATTATGGAATTTGTAAAGACATGATCATAATGAACATAAAAAACATGAGCTTTTTTACTTGCAATACAAATGTATGCAAGATATATCCCATCTGCTATATCTCTATTATATGTTGACCCATATACAACAGTTACAGTACTGCTGTATGTTGACCTGCTAAACACTGACTGACCAGATAGTTTTCTAAAAGGTTCCAGGGACAGTTACTAGAACGTATCGCATAAAATTCTCCAACTGTACTTAATTTTGCAGTTTTTCCCTACTTTCTGAGTCCTGTAAGTTTTGTGTTAAACTGAAGAAAACCTTAATTTAAAGCCAAGCACAGTTTGGCCGTGAACCTTTTGTGAATGGCAGTGTTTTTTTTGGAATAGTTACACAACAGACTGTTGAATGTGTTTTGTTCTCACAATTGGGCCAACTGGGGAGTTTCTTTCTTTTTTGTTTCCTGTTTTCACAGACAGTTTGGTGAAAGTGTGGAAACTGTCATAAAACTAGAATCCAGAAATCTGATCTACTAAAAAAACAGTGTTGAACATGATTCATAATGATGTCAATCATGTGGATTTTAAACTTTGAACGTCACAAACCAACAAACAGACCTTTTTTTTTTTGGAGGATACTGCTGCATTATGACAAGCCACTAACTTGCATATTCACCCAGGAGACACAGAGTGTTGTCATGGATACATGTTGCACAATCACTCCAGAGTTCAGAGTAATTCTCTTTTGTGAAAACAAACTGCCATAATAGCTCCACCTCCCAAATAACCGAGGAAATAAACCTGGCACGGACTGAAACAACTGCAGCAGGTGCAAAAATGCTGGACAGAAGTTGAAATCCGGCGCCGAGCACATGGCGATGAACAGATTAATACACACGTTTTGTTCCTGCCAACTCCGCCTATGAAGGTTACTTACATATGTATCCTCTTCAAATCGGAAACTAATTCCTCCTGTCTACACGGTGCCAGATAAGAGGTCGACTGTGTTTGACCCCAAGCTGTCAGAGCAGCACATGGCCCAACATCCTGCAGCAATATACAGATGGGTTTGGAAAGTAAATGAAGAAAAACGGCCGCATTATTGTGAGATATGAGCTCAACAGGATGATTAGAAGAAAAAAAAAAAGTCTTGCAGAGACCAGCATGAGTTTTGCCAACAGAGAGATGAAGCATCGGTGTTTGAGGATGCCTTGCAGCTGTTACCAGTCCAGGCCCAAGTTCTGCATGGTTGGGATTAGTTTGCTAGCTGTGTGTCCAAATATGATTTTCTAGCTCAGTGAGCACACTGAGCCTCCCTGTGAAGTCAATTATATAAAAAGTACAGCCTAAAAGAAGTGAAATAAGCAGAGGAGCAAGGTGAGGTAAACATTAACTTATTAACATCATCTATCTCTCCAGCCAGTGTGTGTATTAGTGTCTATATGTGACTTTCCTTCAATGTCACAAGAGTGTAAAGTTGGAAAAGTGACCTTGATGACGTTTGTAAAAAGCAGCATTGAGATCACATCATAGAAGCTAATCGGAAGTGATATTTTATTGATTTCTTTTTGCTTGTCGTCCTCGACCACTGAGTTTAAAAACACTTCACTTCAGCTGGAGGACACTTTGCTTTGCTTTAAATCACCATCTGGCCCAAATTAGGAACTAATAAAAAGATTTCTTCTCAAAAACATTAACGATGACTTTACAATTACTTCAAAAACTAAACAAGAATGATAAATATTATCCAGGGGCCATAAATACATTAATACTTCTATAGATTTGACCGTTAATACATGTAATATTTCTACAGATTTTAAAATTGTAAAAGTGTTTTTTATAGTATCGTGCAGCAAGTTTTTCAGAGTATATACTAATCTTTAATGTTACTAACCTGCTTGTCTTGTCCGTTTGTTATTTCTGTTGTTATATGTAACTTGAATTTCCCTCGGCATTAATAAAGCATCTATCTATCTATCTATCTATCTATCATTATTAAACAGATAAATGTATGTTGGGACTCAAACTGATTGATCAAATCACTTTTATTTAATGCAATTTTCTGCATTTATTGCAAATATTTTAATTAAAAATCACTCTTTTTATGCCATTTCTGGTTTATTTCAGAGTTACTCAGACACACAAGCTTGCCATAATTCCCACTCTTCTATTTAATTCACAATAGTGGATCAGGACTCACAGGTGTAGCTCAAAGGCACACAAGTGATCAATCTGCTAGGAGAGGTCTGGAGCAAGAATTACCATGATTTATGGCCTTCCTCACTGTTATTTACTACTCGTGTCAAAAGCAGCCTGATAGGAGGCAACTCGTGGGAGCAGCCCAGTGAGAGCACAGGAAATCAAAGATAGCTAAAGTGTAATTATCTAAGGGAGAGAGAGGAAGACAAAGAGACTGAGGGAAAAGAGGAAGAAATCCTGTCCTTGCATCAACACAAGACTGTCAACAGCCAAACACACAAGGTTCAGCAAACGGATTTACACGGTACATGCTTAGAGAAACAAATAAACGCTTAAAAATATTTCCTCCTGGTACATTTATGACAGCTGGAAATAAACTGGAATAAGAAAATGTATGATGCATTTCTCCTTTTTGCAGTGTGAGTATTCAGCAGCACTCCTCTGTGATGAGTCATTCAACTAATGATACAGGCCGGATCAATGGTCTGCTGCTATAAAATTCCAGCTCTTCTTATTCTGAACTCAATGCAACACCCTCGACCGAAATAATGAATATTTTATAACGGTGGCACCAATTACGAGAGTTGCATCTGACTGCGTCATTCTCGTTCTACTGTGCTAAAAATTTGAGAAATTTGTCAACATCAGTTCTAATTCTGATGCAGAATGTCAGAGCTCTACAGCAGGGGTGTCAAACTCATCTTAGTTCAAGGGCCACATTCAGCCTAATTTCATCTCAAATGGACCGCACCAGTAAAATCATAACATAATAACCTATAAATAACACCAAATGTTTCCTTTGCTTTAGTGTAAAAAAGTACAATTATGAAAATGTTTGCATTTAATGAATTATCTTTTTACAAAACATCATGAACAATCTGAAATTACTTAAGAAAAATAAGTTCAATTTCAACAACGTTATACTTCAGTTTATCACTTACACATTACAACTTCCAGATCACAGAGTGTCTACAAAGGAACACAACATTTAGCAATCTGGAACTGAATGATGTAGCATTTTACTTTAAGTCAGATTAAAAAAGACAAAAACCAACAAAAACAAGACAAAATATTACAAAAATGAGACACAAAACGACCATAAGAGAAACGACACGAAACAAAACAAAAAAGAGACAAAAAATACGACAGAAAAGTTACAAAGGACAAAAAATAGACAAACGACAAAAACAAGACAAAAAAAGACTCAAAATATTACAAAAATGAGACACAAAATGACAAAAGAACAATGAACAATCATAAATTTGCTTCATGATCTAAACAACTTGTCATGGTCAAGAAATGATTTTACATTTATAGTTTTACTAATTTACAACCTGCAGTTAATATCATCTCTGGAATTTTTACACTTTGAGGGCCGGATTGGACCTTCTGGAGGACCGCTTTTGGCCCGCGGGCCGCATGCTTGACACCCCTGCTCTACATGAACACCAAGGAAAAAGTAGAAAAATAAGTAATGTCAAGAGTATAACTGTCATTCAGGACATTTTGGTTTCTCTGATTCCAGTTTATGCTGTGTTAAATCTGTCGCTCAGGTACAACAGGTTGTGTGCTTTGCTGTCTGAGAAGCAGACACTCGAATGCACCGTCTTATAAAAGCAACAAGGATAGACTGACACCTTTTTAATATAAAGCCAAAGAGTGAAGCTTCATCCTTGCACTACCGAGCACATAACAGAAAGCTCCACATGAGACATCAAGGCGAAGCAGGTTCTTTCTGTTATAATGCCACTGTTTACATACTGCGATGATCTGACCTTTTCAAACAGAGCCACAGCACCGCAAACACCGGGCGGAATTCAGACGCGGAAACTCTGACCTTTTTTTAATTTGGCAGGAGCTGCGTCTGATAGTGAAGTTATCAGACCTTTCCATCAACATTAATATGAATCGACATCAGTCAAACATGACTGTGCATTCTTCCTCTCTCTCCTGCTTGTAGCTGGGTAATCAAGCCCAAGCAGAACCTTGAATAGATCACATTAATTCTACCTTCGCCGCGGTCAATTCCATCTCCTCCAGTTAATTAATGCACTAAACATATTACATTTATCTGGCCGTATTAATTGAAAACTGTCAATCATTTTCCAGAACAATTCACCGGCTTGTGACTTGCATATGACTAATTTCTCATATAGTGCTGTGAATTGAAATGTAAATTGCTGCAAGCCATTAATATCCATATGCAAACCATGGGAGACCGCGAGCTCACCCTTATTTGATAATGAATGGCATTGTCTTCTCAGAGAGGTCACACTGCAGCTAAACAGCTGAGGACAGCAACATTATCCTCCTCGCTGCAGGTGGGTATTCTCTCCGTGGTTTTTTAATGCTTAAAAAATACACTCAGCCCTGGAAAGATAGGCGTTAGTGTACGATAAGCAAAAGTGAACTCATATTTACTTGGAAATCTGTGAGGTAGAGGGTGTGAAGTTGCATTTACGACTGCATTGCAGATGTGCCAACAACACACTGTCCATTGAAATTATGGTCCCTCTTTGACACACACCTTATGATAATCCACATTTACATTCAGTGCAAAACACAATTAGCCTTTCAAACCAGCTCATATAATAGAAATAATAGCATCCTCCATCTCCAGGGCTTTTCACACGGACAATGCAGTTCAGAGTGGGACACATTATCATTATGCAACACATACATAAAACACATTTAAATTGATGATCTGTGTGAGTGTTTTCTGATCAGCTAAATCCATTATTTAGTTTCAGTTAAAGGTGATATATGTGAGAAAATGATGTAATTTACACGCATTAATTGCTTTCTTATTGAACAAACAGCAACATATGACCTATGGTCTTGGTTGTCAGTAACTGTTAATGGACTCAGGACAAACCTCCAGGGAGAATCCAAAGAATGTCTATGCTAATGTCTCTCTTCCACTCCTCTGCAGTGCCAACGGTGTGCAACACTAGCTAACGTTGGAAAAGAAATGGAGTCCAATAGCTTCAGCAATTGACAGATTCTGACACCAACTCTACATAAGCTAAAAAAAATGTTTTATATGGTGAGGCAGGTGCAGACAAATGGAAATAGCCTGATAATGGGAGAAAACTAGGGTCATCATCAAGAACAAAACAGATTTAAAAGCCACAACTTTAGTCAAACTATAGATTCACACAATCAGACTTAACACTGAATTTTCGCCCTCAACATGATGGCAATCATGTTCAACTCATGCATGTCATGCCATTGTTTTGGCTGATGCCCAGGATGCTGCCTAGAGTGCAAACCAGCCCAAGCACAAGGATGGAGTATCATTAATAACAAAGGTTTTCATAATGTTACATAAAGAACCTTTAAGTTTCGAGAACTAGAACTACTATCCAATACAATGTCCTACCAAAGAAGGTTTGTTTAACTCTACTTTTGTCCTGGTTTAAAGTAAAACCACAAGCATGTTGTTTTTAACCCTCCTGTTGTCCTCATTTACAGGCACCAAAAATATTGTTTCCTTATATGAAAAAAATAAAAAAATTCTGCAAAAAAATTCCCGAAAGTTCTGAAAATCTGCAAAACCTTCAGGAAGAAAATTCCAATAATTCCTTAAAAGTTTCCCTTAAAAGTTTTATTTTAAAAAAATCCTCCAAATTTGGCAAGAAAATTCTTGTAAATAATTTCAAAAAACGATTAAAAATGTTTTTAAAAAATCCTAAAAATATATAAAGTGAATTTTTGGTTGATTTTTATGTGAATGTTCTTAAAGAAACATTTTTAACATTTCTTTTTTTCGCCAAAAAATGTTCAAAGATTTCCTAAAAATGTTGAAAATGTGGACATCAGAAGTTTCACTATAAAAATATTTTTTTCCCTACGTTTTCAAACTTTAAAACGGGTCAGTTTTGACCCGCAGGACGACACGAGGGTTAATGTGTTGCAGCTTTTCCAGATTAACCAGTTTTGTCCCCTTGAACCATTTCTTTCCCCCAATATGGCATCTTGAATATGTAAAGCCTGAAATGTACGCTTGGTGTTTTAGTAAATGATGAGCTGAGCAGGTCCATTAAGAATGATATGAATGCCACAGTGACAGTAAAGATGGCATTTATTCACTTCTAACTTTCTCTGTGACCATCCATTTAGAAAAGGCCAATATAGCTGAATCTACGACAGTCATCGTCATTGATTTGCAGTTATAAGATGTGTAAAGTAATGAGTTTATGGGTGCTTATGGCAGCTTAGGAGAGGCTCCTGTTTAACTGCACTAAACATCTCCATAGACAAATTGTTTAACTGTAAATCACCGTGGATCTGTTGCTCTCTCCAACACCATTCCAGAGAAAACAAGATCTCCACTATGCTAATAAATGCAGCTGTAGGACATTTTCAGAAGTCTAGTATCAACTTGATACCAAAGTATCAGTTCTTATGACATCGCTAGTAACTATCTTAACCAGATTACAGCAAATGGCTCCTCTTACACTTCTGATAAAATATAAATATCATGTTGTGTTCCTTCCCCAAGCAAATTTTTGAAGGCAGCATCTTCCACGCATCATTTCGGTGGTACCAACCCGCCTCTGAAAGCCAGAAGGCGAAAAACTCCCACAACTTCATGGTACCCCAACGGATGGATCCTGGGCAAAAATGAGCCAATATCACATTTTTAAAAACTAATTTGGACAAGTGATATTGTTGAGTTGAGATTTCCCTTCATCGAAAATGATTTCAGACTGTATTTAGCGAAGACTGAGGATCTGGCAAATGTGCATCAGCTTAACTGAATCACACAGGATCCTCCCCGAGCACTTCTATGGAAGAACCTGCTGCTGTCTCCTACGCAGTCGATGAGGAGGCCAAAACACGGCTACACTGTAAACCATGATGCAATGGCAAGAATACTTTGCCAACGATAGCATTGTTTTGAATGACAGATTCGCTGCCATCACAAGTTGGCACGTAATATACTCTGCAAACTCTGATGCAACTACAGAAATGTTCTGATAATATTAATGTAGTCAGAAATGAAAGGTTTTCCCGTTATCACATGGCAATACATAACATAGAATGACAAATTCTATATAAGCATCAGCTATAAGCATCGCCTTGATTACTTATAAGTCACTGCCCTGTAAACATGCATATTTCCCTAATTCTAATACCATTTATTGTCCTAATGCCTTCCTTCAAGATTGTGAGGTAAAAGAATTGCACCCAGCTGTGCAGACTACATCAGAAACAATCAAATCAGTGACCTTTGTGTGTTTTCCTTTGCTGGTTTTCGACACAATGTGTAAGAAGTAGCATGATCCACCCATACTGTCCTCAAATCAACTAGACGTTTATTACAATAAGACAGGTGTTCATACTCTACCTTACATTTGCTATTTCAGGTTACATTTGTTGTCATAGCAATTCATTTATCCGACAGATTAATAACTACAACCTGTGTTTAATATATAAACAGGCACTCACATGGTGGTGGACAGTGATTGCTTTGAGATACAAGATTTTCAATATGTAATAAACAAAAAAAAAGAAGAAGCTGGCTTGATAAGAATTCAGGAAAACAAATAAATAGTCCAATAGCTTGCAGACAGATATGCCCGCAGACGGATATATCAATATTACAAAGATTGATCTAGGAACGGTGATAGAGCAAATTGCATATTCGCTGCAGGATATTGCTCTCACTGCTCTGAGCTGAGGTCTTGCTGCTGCTGCTGCACACATAGATACGAGCCATCTGCAGCCGCTTTCAGCACATCCCCATCGCACAAACCATCGAACGGCACATGCCACATACTCAGATGCTGCACAATATTACCTTCATCCAAAAGTGTTCCCCCGGGAGCGACACCCAATCAAACTAACTTGTCTTTTGCCATCCAAATCATGTTATACTAATAATGTTACACAGTCAAACAGGCTTGCAGGATTACGACCTTCTCTGGAACCTAGAATGTGTGCTAGAAACAAACATGAAAAGGATTTGCAAGAAGATTATTTCAGTATATATGTATGCGACACTTGTCATGTAAAAGCAAAAGCTTTCCAGCAAACCGCATCTAGCTTTCATTTTAACAGACTGGCATCTGAAGTGCTATCCTCCACATCTGTGAAAAATACTCATACATATACAGAAGTGATCTGAATAATGTCCGGTTATCCATAGGAGGCAGCTGGCTGCTATCGATAATGTAATTCATTTAGCAGTCGGAATGTGCTGGTGTGTGTTTTGTGTTTTCCATTCCTAATTACAGATAGCAGCAGTGCTTGTTTAGCTGATGCTAACAGCCTCGAGGGAAGAGGACACAATTGCCTGCTGAGAAAGTGAGAGTCATTTGTTCTAATTTAATATTTATCTATTGGGGGAGGCTGAGTTATCAGAGGGAGCTAAATTGAAAGACACCCAAGCGTGCCCAGACAGAGTCAGCAAAAAATACCAAAAAGCAACCGGCTCTGATGACCCTTAAAGGGAAACTGAACAATTGGTTTGGGAGGAAGTCAGGGATGTGTGAGAGACAGAGAGAGAGCGAGAAAGAGATGTGGACTTTCCACATATGAACATTACAGCACAGCTCAATCGCTGTGTGTTCTTCATGGCTGTGCACACATCTGTGCTGCTGCTGCTTGGGTTAAGTCTGAATCCAACCAGAGCCTTTTAGAACTCAAAAGTGAACAACCCATCTGACATGTTATGTCCTTGAAAGAGATATGCTGAATATGCACAACTAATTTGCAAGTTAAAAACAGTCAAACTCTGCAGGAACTAAACTATTGCACATGCAGTATCTATAATTCTGCATCAGAAACATGACGTCCCAGTTCTTATGCACTGTCCACACTAATAAACATAATTCTTTACATGGACACTTTCCTGCTCTGTTGAAAGAAAAAAATCTGTCAAAACGAACATCATTATACGAATTCTCTAAATGCTACAAACGCTCTGACCAACACTCCTAATCTACAATAATGACAAGGCCCGGAATGGTTGCAGAAGCAACTTTTTTTAAAAGTATGAGAGTTAAAACTTTAGATGGCCACATCTGTGTGAGTGCATCCTGTTTTTGTGCTTCAGTGTTAGTTATTGTGGTTAAAAATGGGACTTTTTCTTCTTCACTGGCTCAGTCAGTCTGCCTCCCATACAAAACAATCTATTTAGCTGTCACTATGTTCCAAATATGAAGCCGTCTACAGCTGAATAATATTTTTAAAAATTAAATGATGAGAGAGAGGGGGAAGCTGGTGGAAAGGGGGAGGTTCCGACACCTGATGATGAGAGCGTAGGTACCAGCAGGGAGATACCAAATGAGACAGTAAAGAAGGAAAACTACTACAGTTGAGTGGCTATGCAATGGCTAAATCAGTAGTAAGGCAGCAAAATTAAATGAATATTGATCAAAATAACAATTTTGGCTTCCCACACTTTAAAGAACATGATTGGCTGATAGACAACAGCCCATGGAGATAAAATCACTTATTTACAACAAAATCTCACAGTAGATTGTTCTTTTTTAAGTTATTTCTGGTCACACATGTCTGAGTTGTGTGTGTTTCAGTAACTGTGGGGACTGAAGGCTTCTCTGTGCACAGCCTCAATGTGAAACATTTGGGTAAACTCTGTAAATTCTAACTTCTGTTAATAAGCAGTGGTTCAGTACAGTGTCTACAGGAAGGAAAGCAGACATCAGGGAAAAGACTGGTGGCAAAAGTAATATATTTTCACATTTTAATTCTTTCTGGTGGACTGTAAAACCTTGAATGCTGCAGACCAAATATGAACAATTTTTGGGCTTTTGTCTGCCGGTTAAGTGGTGAAGGCAATACCTAGTTAAGTTATAAACCTGTAATAGCTAGCGCTAACCAAAGCATTTGCATTTCTGAAGAAAGGAAGGCACTGTCCCTCTGTTCGAATGACCTAAAATGCAGTCTGCATGTAGATAAGAGGTCCAGACACAGATTACAAAATGTTTGGTTTGCAAAACATCAGTATTAGTGTGGACAAGACCTTAATCCAACCCACAAAGCTCTGAATGGCTCAGTTGTTGCTGTCAATGAGCAAAACACTTGACCTGCTAGACTAGAATCACTAAAATAACTAAAGGTCTGGCTGATCATTTTTACACAACACTATTAGCATATTAGAAGTTTTTCTTTATAAAAAAGCAGTCGAAAGTCTGCAGGTCTGATCTGTGAAGGACAAGGCGAGGATGGTAAAGTAACATGCACTGCTGCAGTAAATAAAAAAGAATTGCATATATTGGGGGTTCCTATAGCCCTTGTGTTTGCTTTGGCTATGCTAATGTTAGACTGGCTAAACACTGCCAAAACGTCTTGAAGAAAACATTTTGTTCCACAAATACCAGGAATGCACAATATTATTCCACTGCATCAGACTATAATCGTTAACTCTGCTTGGTGTAACAGACTGAATGTCCTATAACCACTTCAGTCCATTCATGACACAACACGGCAGTGGCTCCTTTGTCGTGACCAGCAAAACTCAAATTGATTCTGAACTGCCACTGAATTCTTTTCACTAAAAAATAATTCATCAAATACCGGCTCTCCTATTTTAGCGTAACACTAGCTGATGGGTCAGACTCAGAGCTCAGTGAACTAAAAGGCTGAGCACAGTCAAACAAATTCTACCTGATGTGCCTGCAGTAACGTTGGAAGCATCCGGCATTGACACCTCACTCAACTTTTTCAATAAAACGTGAATTCATCACTGTGCCTAGAGTTCAGAAATCAATTTATATAAGTAGACTTTTATGCAAATCCAATCTATTGCCCAGGTAAGTCCTTTGAAAATGCCTCAATGAAATTAGAAAGGGTTAGACACACACATGCAGCGCCGCCGAGGACCACGAGCTGCAGGAAAGTGCTGATATTCATTACTCCGGCAATTCTGTGTTCACCTTAAGTATGTCAGCTTTGTAGTCAGGCTCAGAAAGCCTCATAGGAAAATGAAACCTAATCCCATTTAGTCTGGTATTTAGCCACGAGGAGCTCTATTCTGTCCACTTTACAGTCTGTAATCATTGCTCAAGATCAAAGACAAGACTTATGTCATTCTAAGTGGGGCATAATTCTAAAAGAATCCCTCTCAAGTGAAGAAAAATACAGGAGATGGCAAGAAAAACACTTGTTTATAAGAAAACCATTTACGTATTCGGAGTGTGCAACTTTCTGGTGTTGCCTCAAAGAGTAATTTTCATGGCTGAGGCTTGACAGATGAATATGCATCAGGGAACAGGCTCTCTTATATTTTCCTGAGAGTATGATTATAACTGTGCCTCAGAAATGTGCTACGGCAATCAAACAGCTGAAAGGAATTATTGGAAGCATCTGTTATTGCAGTTGTTACATTTCATTCCCCGTCTTTGGACGGATGGCTGATTTGCCAACAGTAATACCAGCATTCAGTGTGCCGCCCTTGACCTTGGAGCTTCACAACACCATTAGAGGCAGCACGGTGTCTTCCATTTGCTTATGACTGGATGAGCAGGGTAAATCGCAATTGTTGTAATTCAGTTAGCTTCCTCCATCTCTTATAGAGACGCACTTTGTATATTTCTGCAGATGGATGTGAATGGGAGGCATGGAATTATAATTAAGCTGCCCCAGAGGCAAGAATATCTTGTTTCTTTATAGCTGAAGACTAAAAAACCTGCCAACAGATTATTTTTTGTCATCACAAGCTTAGTCACCCTGACAGTAGAATACAAGGGGTGCGGTTAAAAATGTGTAAATGAGTAATATGACTGATTTACCTTCTTCTACTTTTAAAAGCACCACTTTTGAGTACAAAGATGGGTTTTCTGTGTGAAGGTCACTCTTGTACACAGGTTGTACTGGAGAATCCAAAACACTCAATAATGGAAAAAAAAAGGGGGGGGAATTAATTGAGGACAATTACAAACCAAAGACCAAGAGCTGCACTGGGCGTTCTTATCTCCAGCCCTCCACAAGATCCAATATGCTTCTCCCACAGCTGCACTCCACTGATAAGTTCTTCAAAACTCTTGAAATGGAGAGGGCTGGCCTCAGTTCATGCTTGAACACAACATGTTAATGATTCCAAAGATAGCACAACCCTTAATTATTTTTTTCATTATGAGCCGCAGAAAAAGTGATTATCCCAAAACTAAACGCTGCTGAGCTGTGTATTGTTAAGTTGGCTCTCTATTGATTGATTCCTTCAAACCTCATTCAAGAAAGAATAATCCAAAGTGAGCTTTGATAACGGAACCAGTGCTTTTCAAATTCTGGATTAGATGAGTATGAATTGTTCTATTTGTCGTCTCCTGCTGATGCGACTAGCTGTGTTTACTAAAGCGATACGTGTCCACAATCCGACACCCGCTTATATATTTCAAAAACGTTTTATCATCTTTCAATCAGCACAGTCCAAAACAGGTCTCTGGCTCAGTTGTTTTGTTTTTTTTCCCCCATCAAGCCCCACATGAAATGAGCAGCTCGGGGCTAAACAATTCCTACTGTGTTTGAAAGAGCGCAGAAACGTGATATGAGAGGAAATCTATTTGTCCGAGAATCCGACGTTACAAGGCCAGCGACAGGAGCAGAAAAGAAACCACAGCTCATCATAAACTTATTGATTCTTCTCTCTGTGAGCTGAAATTTGATCACACACTTTTCATAGCACTGAATGTGACTGTTATGTCTCCGTCTGTTTGCTGGTTCGCTACATTGGTGACTTGCAGATTTGGATTTTGCAGTAAGGCAGGCCCACTGGGTTCTTTTGATGAATTACCCATTTAAATGGCAGCGCTGGCCTCCCTGTGAGAAAATGTTCCATCGAAACAACTTCGCTTGACGTTATTTGCAAGAGCGGTATCACCGCATCCTGGGCTTGGTGCCATTTAAGCTAGTTTAAAGAAACACAAATGAACCAGAGCATGTTTTTTTTCTTTTTGCCCCTATAGCAAAATGACAATAGGTGCAGTCAGACCATTCTAAAATTGCAGCATTTCCAACTTCAACTGTCCCAAAAGACAATCATTTTGGAATTTCTAGTTTCAAGTTAGTTGTTGCTTTTTGTCGTCATTTCATAAATGTTTAAGTTCATGAGGTTAATAAAAAACTAATTAAAAATGCAATCAATAGGATATTTAGAAAGGTAAATGTACACCTTTAAAAACGGATGTTTGGTTTAAAATCTAATGCTGTTTTCACGGTAACTATGACTTATAAGTTTTATTTTGTTTCATATTTGTTGCCATTATTTGTTGATGTGCGTCATATGGACGTTTAATACAGTGTTAGTTAGCATGTGGGGCCCGTCTAACAACAGATAACTGGCTTGAAAGACTTTTTAGAATCTGTCTAATTTGAGACATTTTTGTAAAACTTTGTGCATTTCTGAAATGTTTGTGTGTCGTTTATATTCATAGTTTTCACGGTGTCGGCTGACCGAAGAGCAAATAAACACTAAAAGACATCTGTATGATGCGCGGCCTTCTTTCCACCAGACCGGAGCAGCTATACCAACTCTTTCTAAAGAAAAATATTTAAAGCCTGCAAATAAACAAAGACTAGATAACATCTGTACATTTGCCACAAGGTGCGTCAGTGATTGTAATTTGGCTGCAGTTACAGATCCTCCTAATGTCCTGTTAGCTTCCAATTGCTGCAGTTAGTGTCAAAATCCTGTCTGCGAGGGGCCTCATAGTTACACTTTGAAAACCAAAGCAACGTCACAATATTGCAACCACGCATTAATCAAAGACTTATCAATCACTAAGCATGAATAAAAGGGCAGGTCTAGTAAAAGGCATCATTTATTATTCAGAGCAATCAAGTTTACTGTGTTAACACGACTCAGATCATTGTCCCTCTATACTGCACTTAGACTACATTTAAAGCAGATTTTGGGCAGCACAAAGAAAAGAAAAAGGTCAGAGTAGTCATATGTGAGCCACTATTGCATGTACCAGAAATAAAAACAGCTGCGTACGTTTCCACATATGCACATACATTGAGACTGATGCTTAAAAGCATTTTCACCTGGAGTTGCAGCGGCGGGTCATGAGTTTACCTCCACTAAACAGCCTCGCTACAGGCACAGCACACACATGCGTCACAGGCAGCCCGATATAGCTCTGAAACCACATCTCAAAATTGAGGGCAGAGCCTTTGATCATGGGGGATAGCTGGTTCTGCAGGGTAATACGGGAGAAGCTAACACAAGGAGGAAATCGGGAGCAAAAAGATGGAGCAAGAGGAACTAACATACATATATCTGAAAAAATCTTTGGCTATTACACCGTGTCTAGAGCTCCTGTTTATACAATCAAAATAATCTTCTGATGGTCTGTTTCCATAGTAACACACAGCCTCTTGTGCACGTGTACACACAAACACACACATCTATGGCAGCAGTTCTATCGACTGTGGCTTCCACTTAGATCACATCAATAGATGAGCAACTTAGATTATGTAAGTGTTGTATCTGATGTGGCCTGACCTCACCGAGGGAAAGTCTTCGCCACACAAAGATGGAGATAATTTATCCTTTGCCAGCAGCAGGTTAATAACCAAACCATCCCGCAGTTGGCACCTGTCTTTATATGACACGCTGTCAGGGGCTGCAGGTGAACTGCCATCAGGCAAAGAATAACAACAATAATACACACAAATAAATCTAATTAATCAGTGCTTTTATCATAATAATACAAACACGTGTACAAGCCAAGAAAAATCAATCTGATAATGACAAAAAATGCAATGCAGTTTCAACCATCAGCGTACCTGTCTGTGAAAGTGCTTGTCAGACAAGCCAGGTTGCCTAGCAACCCAGGTATGACTTGGCCAGTTATGCAAATGTTTCTATTCAACACTCAAAAATCACAAGTCATAGAGCTGATTAAATTTCCTTTGAGTGCCTTAGTCCAGTCTGACTCCAACCAAACGCACAAAAGAAACGCAAAGAATGTGTCGGTAATGATGCAACTTCACCCAAAGTTTTCTGTAGAATTTGGTCATTTTTGAGCTATGCAGTATCAAGTATTGTAGTGGACAAACTAAACACGGTCATTACCTTTAGTTGCTATGATCCCCTTTTATCTGCAGCAACTTAAAGCCTAACAAAGCCTCTGTATCTCTGCAGACAACCCCTTGTGGCGTTCACACCACTCGATGCAGTCCTTCTCACTCAACACCAAAATCAAACGCAAATGATTTGGGGGACCAATAAAGCCGTTTCCCCGGGGAGCCACCAACAATCCACTTCCTAACCTACAAGCTGAAAACATTTTGCTCAGGGTTAAATGTCTTCGCTGTTCCTCAACCTTGCATTTCACTTTGAATCAGGCATTTTTGTGTCTCCGTGTTCCAGGAGAGCAGAAAGGACGGTTAGTCATTGCTCCAGCTCGGAGGGCTGGTAGCCGCAAAGTCTCTGAGGCATTGTCTGCCGGATCAATGAAGACTATTAAGTATGTTGTGTTGCTATTCCCACAGCTAGTGTATGTCTCTGCCAGAGCCAGACCTTGACCTCTGATGGAAGGGGTTAAAGCTTGGGGAGAATAGGCCCTGATGGAAGATGGAAACTGTGCAGTGTGTTAATGTCTTGCACAAGCTTTGGGCTCTCTCTCGTGCTCTGTTGAGCACGAATCAATAGACTAGTCATTTTCAGTTTTCATTGCAGAGAGCCATAAAACCAAGCTATTATTTATTCCATGTAATGGGCCTTTAGATGTAAAGTAAATGGAAAGATTCGCTGTGTCTCTACAGGCCGCTGTGGGTAAAGTATTTACTGATTTAGCATTTCAAGGATGTTAGCACAACATTATGAACTAACACACGAACAAATACCCCAGACATGACTCATGCAGACTAGCGCTCGCTCAAATTAGCAAATAAAATGTTACCGGCATTCAGAATCCTGAATGGCTCTTTTGAAGTGAAGGCATACACAGAGGACATCATTATTCAGATTCATGTAGAGGAGCTGTGGGTATAACACCATGAACATTTCCAATGAGGAGCCAAGAAATAAGGAAGTAATTGTGACCAAATATTTAGTCAGCTGAAAATTCAGAACGTCCTGGTGGCCCGATAGCCGAACAGTTTGGATACCAGTTGCGTACCACAAACCCAGAGCATGTGGTATGCAAATGCCCTGAGCAGCAAGTCCCTGGTTCTATTCCCAGTGTGTCATCCCTCTGCGCTCTTTCTCCAAATTTTCAATCTCCTTCCACTATCGCTATAAAGTAAAGGCATAAAAATGTCCAACCAATGAATTAATGTTTTTGTTTTGGACATATGAGGAAAAAAAGCCACAAAAACAATTCAAAATATTAAAAACAAAATAAAATACAACAAAACAGACAAACAAAGCAAAAATAACCCAACATATCCCAAAAGGAGTTTGACGAAGCCAAAGTTTATTTCCTCCTGCCACTTCTCCATCTCGACCATCAGTCACTCAGTACCCCACTCATGTAGTTATTTATGTACATATTTACAAACAAATTAGAAAATAAATAATACAAATAAACAAATATTCACTAATCAGTGAACATCCCGTGTCAAAGCCCATCCTCCTCCCTGTGAAGCTGCTTTTTAAACTCTGATGTAGGGATGTGCATTGTGAAAGAATGCATTAAAATAAAGGTTTTCAAGTTGACAATAAGGGTGTTTCAGAGACAGATATAAAAATCTGTGCCCTGATTGGGCAAAAACTGTTAGAAAAGCTGATGTCTCATTGAAAAAAAATAATGAAACATAATCCAGCATTACTTTGTAATTATTCTGACTTCTCAAGTGTTGACTGTGGATATCAAGTTGAGAATATGGTTGTTTCAGAAACAGGTTTTAAAAATAAATAAATCAGTGCTCTGATTGACTAAAAAATGTTGGAAAAGTTGATGTCTCATTGAAAAAAATAATGAAACATAATCTAACATTACTTTGTAGTTATTCTGACTTACCAAATGTAGACTGTATTAAGTTTGGAATAATAATGTTTCAGAAACAGACATTAAAAAAAAAAATCAGTGCTCTGATTGACTGAAAAAATGTTGTAAATGTTTCATTAAAAAAATAATGAAACATAACCCGGCATTACTTTATAATTATTCTGACTTCCCAAATGTAGACTGTATTAAGTTGGGAATAATGATGTTTTCAGAAAGAAATATTAACAAAATGAATTTTTCAAAAAATCAGTGTTCTAACTAAAAGTTTTGGAAACATTGATGTCTCATTAAAAAAATACTGAAACATAATCCAGGATTACTTTCTAATTATGTCTGACTTCCCAGATAGAGACTGCGAGTATAAATCTGACATTTCCACCACAAATTATGCACGGCATTCTCCTTTCTTTGCTATATTCAGCTATGTGTGTATTACCATTTTCAAAATCCTCTTTGCTACGGGAAGCGAAAGCAACGACCTCCAAGCGAGCAGCCAACACTCTGGAAAAGGCAAAGGCTTGGATTGTGCAACAGGGCAGGCACACTGGGTTCCTTAGATGAATCTTAATGACAGCGCTGGCCTCCCTGTGAGAAAGTGTCCCAGCAAAACAACTTCCCTTGACAATATTTGCAAGAACATTGTCATTGTATCCTGGGCTTGGTGCCATTTAAGCTTATTGTGATTGGTTTAAAGAAATATTCAATGAACCAGAGCAATTTTTAAAGCCCCTATAGCAAAATAACAATAGGTGCAGTCAGACCATTCTTCAGCACTGGTGTAGTTTATAGTATAATAAGTGTGATCATATATTTTGATTGTACGTTATTCATTTTTATAGCACATGATTGTGACTTACTGCTCTGATTAGGAGGGAGCAGGCGACAGTAAAAGGTTCCGTTTCTTACTGAGTCATGACAATTTCCATACCATTACTGTTCCACTGTGACAGAGAGCTCTTTTCTCTGCAGGCAACATTCAGAACTGTATTTCTATAATGAAATGGTTTTCAATTTATTCCTTACAAGATAAGCCATCATTTTCAATCTGCTCAACATACAAGTCCACCAGCAAGAAGAGTAATATCATGCATCTTGAACTGACAATTCGATTTTTGAAAAAAACTGATTGCAAGTAGCAGATAAAGAGTAGAAAGACATGATTTTATATATTGCTTCTGGATACTATCAGCTCAGTGAATAAGATATCCCCGGACATTTCATTGAGTGTAGTACCTTAAAGCGCAGCAGCATTAAGAATGACAAGGGTCTGACCTTGTCTGTATGAGCACCTCCGCTATGAATAATATTCACCCAGATCAGGCAATTATGACTTGGAGGAAAGGCAAACGGGAAGAAGAATAAACTAATCGATAAAGAGAAATGACAGATACTAAACAAATGACCTCAAGTTCAAGCTCGCTGCCTTTGATATGAAAGAATAATTTTTGAACTCAAAGAACACAGTGCAGCTGAGGGAGCTAATTCTAGCATTTCGAAAAATACTGCTGGATGTTTTGACAGCGGAGTGAAACCCAGGAAACACTCTGGCTTCTTCCAGCACTAGATGAAGACAAGACTCCCTTTGAACAAAATTACCCAATTTCCATTCTCATTTGTCACACTCTGGGATTGAGCCGGGCCACAATAAGCCATCGCCATAGCAGCGCACGGCAGCTTATCTGGCTGGGCCCCTCTCACTGGAGCGAGGCCTATTAGACAGGCCTGGTGGAGTCAGAGGACGGGTTGAGGGGGCAGATGGGACCAAAGTGATGTATTATACATGGGTAAAAGCCAGGCTGTGGCAGGCCAGCTGAGGCCCCAGCTGGAGGGGGACAGAATGACCCAGCCAGACCCATCACACATTTGCTCCTTCCCCCCCACCAGTCCTCTGAGACCGTGGGCAGCCTGCACTCTTCCGTGACCCTGGGCAGAGGTCCGGCACTATTGGCGAATATATGTGGAAGTCAGTCATTTGTGCTGAAATATTAATTTGAGACTTACAGAATCGACATTTAATTTGACACAATGGACTTCAGGATCCAGGAGTCTACACTGAATGTACACAGGCCTGTTATTACCTGAGTAAATGCTGTCATTAGAGCACATTGTTGAAGGGGTACTTAAGGCCAATGGAGCAAGATGTAAACACAACACTGGCATATTAACAAAAGGCATATACGAGGCCTTTTTTATACATGCCAAGAATGTGGAAGGATGTAAGTCAGTCTTTAGTGCTGAATTATTTAGTTGGATGATTGCAGAATCGACATTTAATTTTAAAACAATCGACTTCAGCATCCAGTCTACATTAAATGTAAATAGGGCTGTTTCATCTTAGCAAATGTTGTCATTAAACCATATTTTCAGGGGGCTATTGAAGGCCAATGGAAAGATGCCAACCCAACACTATCATATTATCAATTTACATAAGTTTTATACAAACATATTAGGAAAATGTTGCTGTTTTTATACATCCAGAGAACATAGGAGTGTCTAAGTCGGGCATTTGTGTTGAAATTTTTAACCCTGGAAAATCCACGGTTGCAGAAATGCAACATCACTTTTATTTTTTATTGTTTATATTATTTGTGATCATTTTTTGCTCAAATACATACATATATATATACACACCCACAGATATATATATATATATATATATATATATACACATATATATGAAATTAAAAAATATAAAAAAATATATATGAAATATAAATACTAATTTTTGCAAAATTTTTTTTATATATATATATATATATATATATATATATATATATATATATATATATATATATATATATATAAAAATTTTTGCCAATTTTTTGCTATTTTTTTTCTTTATTTGGGTCTTACAGGGTTAATTTGGACACTTGCAGAATCGGCATTTAATTTGATGGAAGGGTTTTCTGTATCCAGTCTACACTCAATGTACAAAGGCCAATTATTATATTGGCAAATACTGTCATTAGACCACATTTTTGCTGCATTACTTAAAGCCAGTGGAACAAAACAAACTTAGCAGTGGCATTTTTTTCACCTATATGTGGTATAGGCAAACATGTTAGAAAAAATAAATACTTTTTATTCATACATAGTCAATGGAAGTGTGAGTTGGTCATTTGTGTTGATTTTTTTTTATTTGGAGACTTTTGGAGACACAATTGACATTTAATTTTCCACAACCATCTTCAGCATCCAGTTTACACTGAATGTTCGTAGGCCAATTATGATTTTAGCAAATGCTGTTATTAGACCACATGTTTGCATGGCTAGTTAGGGCCATAGAGAAATGTAAACACAGCGCTGGCATATTAGTGATTCATATAAATTATATGCAAATACGTGAGAAAACAAAACCTTTTTATACATCCCAGGAACATGGAAGTGTGGGAGTCAGTAATTTGTGTTGAATTATTAATTTGGACACTTCCTTAATCAACATTTAATTTGAAACAACAGACTTCCATATCCAGTCTACACTGAATGTACATAGGCCTATTATTATCATAGCAAATGCTGTCATTAGACCACAGTTTTGGGAGGTAACTTAAGGCCAATGGAGCTAGATGTAAACTCAACACTATAATATTATCAATTTATATTATATATATGCAAATATGTCAGAAAACAGTTCCTTTTTATACGTCAAGATGAGATGGAACAACATTAATAGGGAAATACGTTGAGGTTTAGTGGATATATGTCACTGAGTCTGCAGCTTGTTGCTAGGCAGATTGGGTTTATCAGAGCTTTTTCTTAAAAACAACTCCACAGTAAAAACCAGAAGCCTGTACTACGAACAACAATTTGAGGTTCACTTCAGGTAACTTCAGATTTAGCTGTAGGTTTTCAGGACTACCTCAGTGTTTCATCTTTTCAAATAAGATAAAACTTTTGCTCAAAAAGGGACATGAAATGAGAAATGCAGTGTCTAAAAAGTAGAAAAAGCAGTAAGACGTAAGTGCAAAACAATACTAAAGTAAAATAGGTGAGTTAAAATAAGCCGGCAGTTATACTGAGGAAATAACTAATATCACACATGATGATGAAATCTTGCACCTGAAAATTAAGATGAAATGAAATATGGCATCTTGCAGACGGATGGGACATATTTCACATGTAATTAAAATACTGCACATGAAAAATCAAATGTTACACTTAATACTAAACCAGGGCACATTGCCATGGTAACTTATGTTCAATTTAACAAATCAATGCGTAAAATCAGCTCCTGCTGACCAATCAGTTCTTGAAAATGGCAGAGTTTTTCCTACAAGATCTGTTGGAGGTCAGCTAGAGAGGGCCTCAGATTTTACAGCTGCCAGCAACCTAGAGTCCATTTCTATTGTTCTATAGGCGTTTATATAACGATATGATGGTAAAACTGAGACTGACAAAGCGCTAAAGCCTTACACTTGTAGCCTACTTACCGCTTTGAGTGATGTTTTAATATCTATTCTTTACACATTAAACACAGTCAGGGTTGCAGCTGAAAGAACAAGGCTAAAACTGTCTAACACACTGTGAGACTGGATGACAGATTACTGAATTAGTCCGGAAATAGATTTTATTTTTATCAGACTACCTCACTATTTACTTGTTAAATAACTTGTTTGCTTTTTTTGTGAGGAGTAGAAGGAGACTACGTCTGTAATTTCATTAAACGATCTCATGTTGCATGATGACAACTGAACTAAATTTTGAATAAGAAACAGAGAAGCAGTGATATTGCTAAGCTTATTAACTTACATTCACACACTCAGCATTTTTATTTACCTTCCTGACTTTGGCTGCTTTTAGCCTGTAATAAATTTTGGAATTCTTCATCATGGTTAAGGATGATAGTTGTAGACTTCTGGGTCGGTATTATATATTCTGCACATGTTGAAGTGGCTTTATAATACAGGTCTCAGGTTGGGGAGAAAATAAAATTAACTCTTGTGTCGTCCTGCGGGTCAAAATTGACCCGTTTTAAAGTTTCAAAACGTGGGAAAAAAATATATTTTAACAGTGAAACTTCTGATGTCCACATTTTCAGCATTCCAGTGAATCCAGTGAATTTCGCTGGATTTTGGTAGATTTTTATGTGAATGTTCTTAAGAAAATATTACAAGTTTGACTGATATATCTGTAATCACTTTAGATATTTTTAGATTTTTACTAATTTTTTGAAAATATTTACAAGAATTTTCTTGCCAAATTTGGATTGTTCTTTTTTTTTTGTTAATAAAATTTTTAAGGAATTACTGGAATTTTCTTCCTGAAGGTTTTGCAAATTTTCTGAAATTTGGGGAATTTTTTTGCAGAATTTTTGGATTTTTTTCAGACAAGGAAACTATATTTTTTGGTGCCTGTAAATGAAGACAACAGGAGGGTTAAAATATTCCTCCATAGTTTCCATTAATTGCAGCCACTTTTTACACAACACATAGCAAGTCCCTCCATTGTTAATATGAAATTAGTGCAGCGTAAATTTAAAATTATCTATATTCTGAGAAACAGCATGAATGTTTTCTTGGATTTTAAAGAATACTCAAGTTTGTAGATTTTACAGCCAGGCAGCATTGATTCTCCAAGAACAATGCAACGCTTGCAATATGGATCTGCTTGGTGGTCGATACATATTAAAATGGCCTCGCAATTACTGGCTTTTGTGGAAATTTCCTTACAAGAAAAATCGATCTGACATGTTTGCACACTCATTGTTTTTTAGCGCAAAAATTTTGGGCAACTGTGCAAGAAAAATAAAAAAATAAAAAATGTGTCGACGGTGTGTAACAGCTTAGTTTTTTCTGAGTGACAGACGTGTGTGCAGCTCTGCTCCGATGATTAGAGCCGAGTGGAGGTCGGACAGGGTCACATAGATCTTATTGGTCAGCGTCTCTACTCAGTCACTGTCAAAGTCACCTTTCCTGGCCTCCAAACTGCGTCTGCCTCTCCTCCCCTGTGCCCAAACTATACCTTTCCATCCCCCCATTCCCCTCCGCTGATGAGTGACAGCTCGGCTAATGTAGTCACAGCTGAGTACAGCACGGGGAACGGGACTTAGAGGGAGGGTCGGTGGCAAAAGCTCACCAGCCAGTCTCCTCCCAGCTTGACTGCAGGATACAGACCAGATGGGCCCTTGGTGTAAAAAGGAAGATCCACATGAGCAGCTCTGCGGTGAGCTCCACTTACAGCACAATAGTGGCGACCTTATTCTAATGATGATCATGATTCAGTTAAGAGAGGTGAAGGGAGATTTTGATGCACAGAAATTTTGAGTTTTCTTGGCCTCTTCTGGTTAAGACCACTGACAGTGAAAAGTAACAACTATGGCTTTGATTAACACATGCACACACATACAGTATATAATAAAACCTTCATTCCGCCTCATACTGTAGATACTCATTTTTAATCAGCATAAATGACTGCTTCTAAATCTAAAGCAACCGTTTTGTGATCTTTTATCCATCTGTCAATCTGAACATGCTCCATTCTCCTCCACATTCCCGCTAACTGACGCTTCGCTCCGTGCACCAGCGTCCACAGCACCAGGCTGCTTTGTGCTCCTCTGCAGCTGCCTCCATGTGCCCACCTGGTCAGCGAGCCACAGCTGACCCCAGCTCCTATTTGCCAGGTCTATTTTTACCAGAGCAGCTTGATTCTGTGAAGCGTACAATCCACTTGTGAATGTACGTACGGTAAATATCTGACAGTCGACTCGGAGTGAATTTTTAATGATGCATTTGCAGCCTTTGTCGTATTTCAAATACAGCAAAACTATTTGTTCGTACAGAGAGAGACGGAATCAAGGAGGGAGACTGTCTCTTTTGAATCTCTGTTCCTTTGATCACAGCTCATAAATACTATTTTAACCAGGAATCATTACCGAGCTGCAGCGCTGCACGTTGAATCATTACTATATAATCACAACATTCTGCAATGAGATGAACAAAAGCGTAGGTTAATGACAGCAGCTTTCATCTGCAGACCCAATTTATTGCTAATCTCGGTAATATTTTGATGTGTAAATAGAGGCATGTGTGTCTTATCATAACTGATCATCAGTGGATTTGGGGAATGACAGAAAAAAAAACTATCAAACTATCAAAATCATCCATGTGTGATACACTTGTTCAAACTACTTCTATACTTAATCATCTTATATTTTATACATGAACTTGTCTTTTTTTTCCTCATCATTTTATCTTAATAAAAGGCTTGACCTGATTGATTAGGAATATAGGAACTTAATTCATCCTCTGCAACTAAATACTGCATGGAGCTTCTTGAAGTGAGGTAACAAAAATGGACATCAGTTCCAGCTGATAGAAGCCTGCTTCATGACATATTACTGGCAGGACGACTAAAATGAAAAGGACAATGTTCAAAGGAGTGCTGACAGAATAAGAAGTACCTGACAGGGAGTAAATTAACAAGACAGAGTCCTCTATGAAAGAAAGATGGCTATCTGTCTTCTAGAAGCAGAGGCAGAATGAGCGAATGAGTGATAAAGTGAAAAAAAAAGGAAAAGAGCGTCCAATGTCAGTCAGCAGTCACTCAGCCTCCACATGCCTCCTGTCTCCGCGTGCCGCTAGATTTTCCTCCGGCTTTGAACATTAAACACGCTTTTTAGCCTCAGAGAGAAACAGACACAGGGAGGAATCAAAGAGAGAAATGCAAAATAGGTACACTATGTGGAAAAGGTGTTTAGCTTTTTCTTACAAGGATGACTCATAAAAATGGCCAAACGCAGAAGCGGCCACTTGAACTTAAAGTAATCTTGCTGTCGAGCAGAACTCTTGACCGTTTTTTATTTGACGACATCTGTCAGGTTGTGGCTCACGCGGTGCGATTTTTCAGCCAAATTAATTTGGATTTGGTGCGAGGGACCTCAAACGACGCTGCTGCAAATTAGCACAACAAGCACATGCATATTAAATGGCAGAACAGCTCAATCACACGGTGCCACTTCAGACGGCCACATCCTCCCTCCCTCCCTCTAATTGGAGCTCTTAGGAATCCAGCCTCTCATCTCCTCCTCTTCCTCCTCTCCCCCAACAAAGGTTATGTGAAATTATCTGCCATAACAAGAGGAGAGAACTGCAGGAGAGAGAATACATTTGAGAGAGAGGGTGACAATGATGTCATTCCTCCATCGTCTCCCTTTAATGCAGCAGAAATGATTCATTTATTAACAAAACGGTGCCACAACAAACATCAAGAAGTCTTACAGCTACTTGCTCGGATGATTGATGCCAAAGAAAATTCATTTTTGAGGGCACTCGGGTCTCAAAAGACGACTTGGAGGAAGATTCAGTCAAAACGGAGATAGAGGTGAGGCAGCAAGAAGAAATAATTTAACAGTGAGGATATTTTCTCGCTCTGCTCTGTTCAGTGGATCTGTCGTTGCACGGAGGGTATTTGAGTGGCAATTGACTCAGATGCAGGAAATGTAACCTTGTTGTTTCACCCCTATTACACACAGTCAATATTTTCATTTCGTCTGTGGCCCTTTTGCCGGAGAAGCTCAGAATCAGCGTTCTGTGTCTTCACAAACAATTTACACTGGAGAAAAATGAAGCATGAAGAGTTCTCCTGCACTACAAGACTGCCAGCTATCAGCGCAAACGAGCCTTTTCTCTCAAACCTGAGCATCTCCTTGACCTTTGCTCTGTAAGATCATGGCATCTACCGAGATATAAGGTGGATTAAACACTTCTTGTCTAATGTTAGTACTATTCTGTAATAAAAATAAGTAAATAAATACATCAAATTAGATTTTTCCTTTTGCATTTTACTGATTTTTTCCCAAATTTTTGAAAAGACACAAAAATATTGATAAAATATAAGAACATATAACATATCAAATAACATTAAAAATCTGTAACTTTTAACAGATTTTTTTCACATAAAAAATTATTTTATGTCAAAAATTTTGCTTTTCAATACATCCTTAAATTTGTCAGAATTTTACAAATTCTGCCCTTTTTTAAAAATGGTGAAACTGGTAACTTCAAGCTAAATACTGTAAATGTAAACATGTTTCTAAATTTAGATTAGAAAATTAAATATTCTTCAATGTCTTTGAAAAGACACAAAAATACTGCTGAAAATATACTTTGACTAATATAAAATAACATTAAAAATCTGTAACTTTTAAATTCAGATTTTTTTTTACATAAAAAATACATTTTATGTAAAAAAAAAATTCTTTTCAATACATCCGTTAATTAGTCAGAATTTTAAAAAATAGTTTTTTTTATTTAAATGGTGAAATTGGTAAATTCAAGCTTAATACTGTAAATGTAAATTATTTCTAAAATTAGATAGAATTGGTTCACAATTTTTTTTTTAGTGTTTGTTGTTTTTTACAGTGTAGATAATCTCACAGCATATGCACAAAGGATGGTTTTCAAACCAGGTTTCCCTCAATTGTTTATGTTTTGCTTTCTTTTTTTGTTCAGTTTTTTTTTTAAACATACTGTATATTCAACAATTATTCATTCAGCCAAAAACGTCCAAAAATGGTAGCTGCAGGTTACACACTCAAATTCTGGGAAACTAGGATTCCAAAAAAACTAAAGTATTCAGTTTCCAATGAAAATGAACCCTATGTTTAAATTACTCATAATACTTATCATGCAGTAAAATCCTTTGGTCATCTGTATGTTTAAGCTTTTAGAGTTTAAAGGATCAATGCCTCATGTCATGATCATGCCATCAAAGTGACAGAGCAATATTTAGTGAAAATATCAAAATATATGGTGTTAAAATGTGGTAACATTGATTTTATCCAGGAAGTGCTGCAGAGCTGGCCTGGAATCTAACTTTCTATTGACTACAGTTGGCCAACAGGGCAGATTTGTACATCAAAGTCCACCGTTTGCAATGTTCTCATTGAAATGAAATGATTTCAGTGAAAACTTCACTCTGTTTTGTTAAACCACCCACTCTGTGGAGCCCACATGAAGCCAGACCAGACCTGCTGAATCCACATACAACTCTGTCACTAATGAGTCCCTCTATTTCTAGCCCCATCTGCCGTCATGTGAATTCCTAAATCTGCCGTTTTGTACCTGAGCATCCACGAGAAGGTGCCTCATCAGGGTCATGGACTTCTGCATTGTCTCTTTCTCGGGAGGAGGAAACGGAGGCTCCTCCTGCTCCAGGGGCTTGGGTCCAGTCACCATGAAGTTGGCAATCTGGTCGTTCAGGCTGTTCAGAGACTGCACAGCTAGAGGGAGACACGGAAATAAAAACAGTCATAAACAGGCTGATTCTCGTGCAAATCATTTCTGTCTTTCGTGTCATTAGTGTGGTGAACTTAAGGAGCGAAGGGAGGCTTGAGTGGATCGTTACATCCTTCACATACCAGAGCACACACATATTTCTTGTTTCTTTGGATTGCCAGCCTCCTACTGAGCAGGAACAGCAGAGATAACACAACAGGAGACCACAGCTTCCTACTGTCACTGACTTCCTCCGTCAACGCCCTCTCAGGCCCGCAATGTTCCACGTCGGTATGGGAGCCATCCTGTTTTTGTTTCCCTGTTCTTGCCCTTGTGTGTCCCTGGCAAACTTCTCCTTCCAGGTTTCCTCTCCCACATTAAAAAACTAGCCACCCCTACTGTATTTCCTCCGTCCCGCACACACAAACACACACAGGCTTCCTCAACGCTCTTCCCATTTACCATCAGCCGACCCCTCGGCCTTTGAAAGGTCGCCGCAAATATTTCCGAGGCCACCCACACGGTGGAAACGTCGGATAAATGAAAGACTGGAGGAAATTTCCATATTTTTGTGCCCTTTTTAGCATAAGTATCTTTTGTATTTTTCATGGGCTGCTACGCTAACCCCTAATGCCTCATTATCCATCTTTAGCAGCATTTAAACTTTTCAAAAGCCTAAAACTTGCGGCTTTTTCCGTTACAAAGGGAGACAGAGATGCAAGTGATCAAGGATTGACCTCGTGGCCAGAGGTCAACTTACGCAAACTCTGAGCCAATAAATCTCTTGTGTTTAGCCTGGAATCCTGTGCTGGCACATTTCTGCCAAATAAAGAAATCCAACCTACTAAATCCATATGAGTAGGATGATTTTAGGCCAAGCATCTGGATTGAGTCTTTTCAGGATGCAAATATAAAGCCTCTTTCAGACACAAAAGCCCACGCAAAAAAAGGAAGAGAGAGAGCATAGATTAATGTGTTACATAACCACACACACACACAAAAAAAAAATCTTTCACCGTGGCTGACATTTTCAAGCAAACAAGCTTTGAGTAGGAAATTTGACAAGTCGGCACTGAAGGCGGCAGAGATAAGAAGGGAAGGAGGGAGTTGAAGAGGAAGACTGTGTCCCCTCGAGGTGAGAGCCGAGCCGACGTCAGAATAATGAATACATGAGTAGGGCTGGTTGTCGCACGAGTTCGCAGACACTTCGGCCAGTTCAGCTCTCCAAACACTGTCTGAACACATAAATGTGGGTGCTGCTGAGCGAGGGTCTGTTCTTTACCCTTTTCAGCTTATATTTAACTGTGGCTGCTTTAGAGGCAAAAGGCCACATCTGCTCCTCTGGCTAATTTCTGCAGATTTTTTGGTACTGAAGTGGACACTAAATAAACACTCATTATATTTATATGAAGCTGGTTGGTGGTCCCAGTGCAGATCTGGAGGATGTGGTTTCAGCTGCTTACTCTTAGTGCCCTCTACTGGGAAAAAAATGGACATGCAAGAGTTTCTGACTCCAGCTTGCATCCTAAGAACACAGCTTCCAGATATATGGGGAAATGTCACACCAAAGGGGCAGTGTGAGGATATTATGTGGCTCTGATTTTACTAGTTTATGTAGAGAAAACACATAAGACCAGTTTAACACTACTTTCTGTGATAATCCCTTTTACGGGTCAGTATATAATTGCAGGACTTTTTGTATCATAGTTAATATTTTTGCTTTTTTCAGGCCTAAAATCAACATTGCCAGATGTTTGGTTGCACTGTTGTTGGTCCAAAACATGCAGGAAACTTTAGCCTGAACTATTAGCATCAAACAGTGATTGCCTGGTCATCAATACTGCAATCATTAAAAGCAACAAAGTACAGAAAAAGCTTTGGAGGCATCGTTTCACTGACAAACTATTAACCAGTTTAATGAAGTGCACAACCAATGTTGCTCCTAAAAGGTGTTATCAACAAGAATCGATTCTCACGCACGCACACACACACACACACACACACTTCATCAAGGACAACTCTCTCGTTGTACACTCTATACCATAAACCAGACAGCTACATTTATTGACTATATATTTAATCACATTATAGATATAGAAGCTGCTGCTTGGATGGCCGGCATTGATTCTTCAATAAGAAAACATTATAGTACAGAATAGCAGACCAGTTTTACAAGCTATTACTGGTATGGCCACATAAAACATCTTTATAGTGTAAGGTCAGTCATTTTTAATTACATACTCTGTGATATTCTGCTAAATAAACCAACATATCACAGTGACAGGGTGTTTAAGAGAGACAGCTGCTAAGGATGAGGATGCAAAATGTACCTAACTGCAGGGATTGTCATTCTGCATCTTCATCTGAAAACTGAAATAGATTCCACCTGCAGCTCGCCTTCAGCAAATATGAAAAGTGATGAAAGTGCGGCAGAGGTATGCAAGTGAGAAGGAAAAATAAAGATGAAATTGCAGTTGTTAGGTTACAATAGATGCGAAGAATATAAAATTGTCATTCCAGCTCAGTCTCTGCTCTTTTTCTGTCTCTTTCCCACTTTCTGTTGTCTCCTATTCTTTATGTTTGTTTTTTTTTTTTTTTTACCGTGTAACTGGGTCTTGCCAGCACAGAGAAATTTCAAAGCGCTTTACATGTCCTCCTATAGTGCAGGTACAGCACAACAAATGAGGGGGAGAGGCCACAGTGGCATCCCATCAGGCCTTTATCTTTTTTCAGGAGGGAGAACTGTGGGTGCTCGAGGAAATAAGATCACTACCAACGAAAAATGTTTGAAAGAATGTATGCAGCAAACCTAATAGGATAAGGTGCAGTAGTCGGGCTAAAGTCGAGATAAAAGGGGCTTATTTCATGGGGATTGTTCACAGCACACATGAAATCTTGGAGAAATATTGAGAAATACGGAGAGCAATGAGCCAAAATCCATTTTTGGGGTACTTCTGATGCCAGACTTACACTTGCTGCTGTTGCAATGCGAGCGAACCACACACAGTACAAAGTCAAACTCATCCAAGTTCCTGATTTCAGTGTGAAATATCAAAAAACTCAACTTAAAGCTGCACCTCAAGAGTCTACTGCATGCAATAGTGTATATATCACACATTTGCAAAGAGTGGAAACATTTCTGTCTCCTCTCTGTTAGAAATCATGACATATTTCAAATTGTGAATTATATTGTCATACATTTCTTATTCTAATGTATTCCACTGAGCAGGATTTCTGGCAGAACTTCTCCTATTTGCAAGGTGAAAGGAGGAGGACGGCCTTGAAGTGTTAAATCTCCTCGCAACATTTTGAGTTACAGCTTGAAGAAGGAACTGTTACTTCCATTCTCTTCATGCTGCAGGTTTTACTGCTGCTGATATGGTCTGAATCTAGCATGGGTGGCCTTTTATAGGGAACAAATAAACACTGATGCATGTTGTCAAAGAACTCGCTCACTGTTTATTGCCATAGACGCACGCACTCACAAGAACTGAATGAAAAATGTCCTTATAGGCCTGTTGCCTACTTTTCATGGGAGGCTGAATTAAGAGATTCAATAGCCATTTAACGGAGGACGGCTCTGCACCCACGCAGGGAATACTCATTCTGTGCTCACCTTGATGAAACTAATTCCTTCAGTACTCAGCTGGAACCTTGTGGTTGATTGTGTGCACAATTAAGCACAACTTAAAATAACACACCTCTTAAACATCTGGCGAATGGAACAGATGGGCTGCAAGAGGTGCAAAGATAAAAATTAATGAAATCCTACATTGAAGTACGTGTGACATCATTAAACAGCATCATTAACATCATAATAAGAGTTATTTTAGGCTCTGGGAAGCCGTTCGATCGGCTCATTAATGAAGAAGTAAATATGTATGAGTGCTTTTACTGAATGAAGTAAATCAATGTGCATATTTTGACAGATAGAATTCTATTTGAGTGACACATTTGACAGGGAAAAATAAAGAAATGAGGTCATGATCTAAATCTGCAACTGAAAAGTCATGATATTGGGGGAGTTACAGCTGCTCAGATGAAGAGGTTTATATTAATCAGAATATTTTACAGCACAGATTTCACCTGATTGAATGAAATAACGTTTTTGAAGTGGACTTGCAGCAGTGCGATACAACACTGCCCCCCGATGGCAGCAGCAAAACCCCACAACTCCAGCCTCCTCATCACTACGCCGAAACTGCCGAACGTTGTTTACAGCACTCCCATAATTTAATCACACTGTGAAATGAATGCAAATCAGACAAATCACTGGGGTGAGAAACATTCCCAGGCTTGAGCTGATAAAACAGGAAAAGGAGCGCGACAATTGATGTCAAGTTAAAGTCTGAGTGAAGATATGTGACCCTGATAGGAACGGACATTCACAAACACCTTTACGACGCCAGACACACTGAAAATTGGCTTCCTAGGTTGATACGTGAATCTAATTTGAAGGAAACGTACTAAATATTATAGCAAAAGCACAGCCACATTCAGAAGAACAGAGTGAACTCGTGGATCACTGACTCGTTTTGGCTTTTGGTTGTCACATCATGAACAGACCGTCAATCCCCAGGAGACAATCCAGACATTTCAGGCTATTTAAATAAGACAAAACAATTAGTAGAGAAAATATTATTTGGCAGATTAACTTTGAAAATAACTGAGACGTGCAGCCTTAACAGGAAGTAAATACTGAACATTTGCTGCTATGTGAGGATCCACTTCTTAGCTCTGTGTTTTATAATTGTAAATTTAACAACTTTAGATTCTTGACTGTTTTGTTTTGGACTAATCTGTTTAATTCTGATCACATTAAGCATCACAAGTGATAATATTTGAAGCCAAACATGGACACAGGACAGCCTTAATATCAAGCAACTACTGAGTATTTGATCATTTGTGAGGATTCACTACTTATCTGTGTTTTTTAAATGTAAATTTAAATTTTTGGGATTTTGGACTGCTGGATGGAGACTGTTTTATTTTGAGCTAATCTGCTTAATTCTGATCACATTAGTCATCACAGTCAATATCTGCAGCCAAACATGGACACAAAACAGCCGTAACATAAAGCAACTACTGCATATTTCCTGGTTTGTGAGAATTCACTTCCTATATCTGCGTTTTATAATTGTAAATTTAATACCTTTGGATTCCTAACCGTTTTGTTTTGGACTGATCTGTTTAATTCTGATCACATTAATCAACCTAATCAATAACACTTACAGCTAACATGGACACAAGACAGCCTTAATAAGAGGGTAAATACTGAATATTTCCTGGTTTGTGAGGATTCGCTTACTGCATGTGTGTTTTTTAAATGTAAATTTAAATTTTGGGGGATTTTGGACTGTTGGCTTGAGACTGTTTTGGACTAATCTGCTTACTTCTGATCACATTCATCATCATAATCAATAATATTTGCAGCCAATCATGGACACAAGACAGCTTTAATATCAAGCAACTACTGAATATTTCCTGGTTTGTGAGGATTAAATTATTTTCTCTGTGTTTTATTTGTAAATTTAACATCTTTGGGTTCTTGACTGTTTTGTTTTGGACTAGTCTGTTTACTCCTGATCACATTAATCATCACAATCAATAATATTTGCAGCCAAATATGGACACAGGACAACTTTAATATGAAGTAAATACTGGGTAACTCCTGTGTTTGTGAGGATTCACTTCTGATCTCTGTTTTCTCTAATTGTAAATTTAACTTCTTTGGTGTGTTGGATACAGCTTGTTTTGTGGTAATCTGCTTTATTCTGATCGTATTCATCATCATAATCACTTATTTTCTGCCAGACATGGACACAGGACAGATTAGAACATTTATGAATAAAGTACAAGCTAAAAGCATTGACACATCGAGCACACAACGCCGTCCCACCAGCAGAACCCACACAAGATTTACATGGCAATGATTAAAGAGACAGGGGTTTGGAGCACATATGATTGGCTGTTTGCTGCCGAACCCCGGGGGTTCTGTGGCTGTGAAGCAGAGAGCAGCGAGCAGAAACTCTCATCTCTGCAGAGCTCATTAAACTCCACTAATCGTATCTGTTACTGCTGTAATGGGCGGAATAAAGGGAGAGAAGCAGAGATGGGATGTGGTTTCCTGGAGGTGGAGAGCCGTGCACTTAAAAATTGTTTGTGTCTGTGGGTGTATTTGTGTGTTTGCCCATGATAGAAGAATCTGGCAGCGGCTCACTGTATCTGCCCATGTCCTCCCTCCAGCAGATAACTGCATCCCCTTCTGTTTCTGCTGAGCTTTTCATGACTGAGGCGTTCTTCTCCTCTCTGTCCTCATTCTTGTGTTTTTGCACTCCGGTTGTAACAACATCCTCAATTCTTGAATGGATTAGAGAGCAGCTTGAGGTTCGACACTGTTTCAGCATAATAAAAGCAAAATCTGATATCTGGACACAAAGAAACGGCAGCTGCAGCATTACTGGATGCATGCTGTTTGTGTACTAACTTCATCTTCTAATAATTCCCTCTTTTTAACAATGTCAGCTCATAAACAGACTCAAAGCCTCGTGTCTGTCGCTTTGTGCTTTCTGGTTTTGGTCACAGCCAACATTAAGCTCTGCAGAAACAGGAAGGATTCAATACACATAAACCCAGAGCCAAATCTAGATGAGACGCTATGTCAACTCTCTGGGTTTTATGGGAAAATTCTTTTTGTTGATGCTGGGTGGTCTGAGAGTTTGCTATCTCTGAACGATGAAAACTTTTTATAAATACTGTCAAAGTTTGGATCTAGGACAAGCATCTAGAGGCAGAAGAATCTCTGCTTGTGTCTGGTGTAAAAAAAAAAACAACAACAAAACAACAGGGGTTGTTTGTTGAGTTGTGAGTTTGTTGAATCTCCTCGACTGTTCTGATTAAAATGTGAATCCCAGGAGAAAGACCTCCGACTCAAAGCTCATAGTTGAACTTCTGAGCGCTGTACGGACACGTCGCATCAGCAGGACGGCCTTTTAGAACACTGTGCGAATTTTAAAGACAAAAAAAAAAAAAAGCTCTCACTGTGAAGTTATTTCAAACGTTTTCTTAACAGGATAATGCACTCTCTCTGAACTCTGTGTCAGCGGTTAATGGAAAACTAAATGCTAAAATATGCTCCTTACATACATATATGCATGCAATATTTTATTTTTAATTAAAACTGCAAACAACCCCAGCTCCTGATACAAAATCCTCCTCTGTTCTTGATGTCGGAATATTTAAATATTCATGGGAGTTCATGCAGCAGCGAAGGTGTCAGTCAGTGGAATGATGCTGAGCTTGGCACTCTGATGTGAGGAGGTGGCGGCGTGAATAACACCACTGCTCTCACTATCGTCCTGCTGGTTTTGGCTGCGGAGGCTGGAAGCTTCTGCTAAAGCATAAACACGGGGGATTATATGTGGAATGACATTCTTCCGTCAGGGTTAAGTCTTAACCGTGAATGTTGTGTTCCATCTGGGAACTTTAATTTAGGGAAATGCTCTAATTAAATTAGATTTAAATCATTTTAAAGCACTAATAACTCAAGGAAATGTTCAATAAACTCGGTGCTGTTTTCTTGCAGTGGTTGCAAAGATGAGATGAGGAGGAACTAGCGCTTTAGGTGCTCTAATAATGACCAAAGACAGCCTTTATCGGCATTAAAAAGCAGATTTTCTTAGTTCTCTTTTAGTGGCAACATTGCAGATGTGGTTTTACATGCTCAGGTTTGCAGTACATTTAAACTCCAATACAATAAGAATATAAGAAAAAATGTTTATAAAATGTTTATAAAACTAACTGTGAATAATTCCTACTTTTTAAAGAGAACTTTAATAGTTTGAAGACATTTTAAAGTCATTTTGGACCCATTTTTAGTCTTTTTTTTTTTTTAACCCTTCTCAGCCATCCTAGACGATTAATTCGTTTTGAACAGTTATGGAAGATGTTTTTTTAGCAAGTTCTGCACAAATTTGAGTAATTTCTAGTCATTTTGCACATATTTTGTGTCATTTTTGACAAATTTTGACAACATTTAGAGAACATACTTATTTTATGAGGTCACATTTCAGTTATTTAGACATGTATGTTTTTATTGTTTTTACTCATTTTTGGAACCCTGCTAAGCCATCCTAGATGTTTGACTGCTTTTGGACAGATTGTAAACAGGAAAGGAGGGTGTTGGACAAATTTTAGTCATTTCTAGTCATTTTGTACATATTTTGGGTCATTTTTGACAACATTTAGAGAACATACTTATTTTATGACTTAAAATTTGAGTCATTTTAGACATGTTTTCATCATTTTTGATCATTTTTGGAACCCTTCTAAGCCATCCTAGATGTTTGACTTCTTTTGGACAGATTGGGAACAGTAAAAAAGGATTTTTTTCAGCAAGTTCTGGACAAATTTCTACTAATTTTGGACAACTGTGGAGATTTGTTAAAGATTTTTGTATCATTATAGTCACTGTAACCATGACAACCAGTGAACACTACATCAGCTGCCTGCTGATGATCACATGATTGTGAGTCTATTACAAATCCACCACTGGTGTGTTTCTGAGTCCCATCAATTCCCGCCGTCCACTACATATTTAGGTCACGTGATTCGGTATCCGTACATAACGTACACATACAGAACACACGCCTGTTCTCAGCACAAGCTCATTTTGTTTGTGGGTACATCTACAAATTTTTTTAAGATTTCATCCGTCGGAAATGATACAATGACTGAGCAGCCTTGGAGGAGTACTTCACTCTGAGTTCTGAGTGCTTTTCTTGTTTGTCTTAAACTGGATTCTTCACTGTGAGTCTCCTTTGACAGCAAACTGAATATGGAAAACTTGTCGACTGTTGATTGGCCAAAAACAAGGACTGCAAAAGCATACATTCTGGGATGCTAATCTCTAGATTAATCAGTTATGAAAAGATACATGCAAACAGCAGCTGCCAAACTAACAACAGCAGAGGAAAAAGATCACAGGAGCTTCATGCATACTGTGATCTGTTGCCATACTGTACTACATTACATGCTGAGAGCAGGCTGGTGAAACAATCACAGAGCCTCCTGAGTCCTTATACAAACCAACTATAAAAACCGTAGACAGAAAGCCAATACACCTTCATCACCGTGAGGTACTGGAGGAACACAATTTACCGAGCGGATTCGAGATTATTTTCAAATCTGTGCTTTGTTTATGAAACTTTAATAGGCTCGGCCTGATTTTCTGTACACTCACTCTGTGTTTTCTATTAGATCCTCAGTAATATCCTGTGTATGAGACTGAACCGAACCATGCCTCCCATACTACAATCAGCTTTCTCTGAAACAGCCACAAATCAGTGGAACAGCCTGTCTGACGGTGAAGAGGGGGCTGAACTCCTATCAGCACTTTTACTACCAACTTAAAAAGTCTGTTAAGAGCTGCTCACCTCTGCTCCCATGGACTTTAACATTCTGCCTTAAGGTCCTCATGAGTTCTACTTATTTCATCTTATGTATAGTTTTATATCTTGTTGCTACTCTGTACAGGCTGTTGTTGTGCTGTTGTGTTTTTGTATTAAATGATGACATTTATGTTTGTTGCAGTTATGTACGCGTTTGTTGCAGCTCCCTTTAGGGCTCAACAATGAATTGATTTCAAACCAAAAACACAATTTGAAATAAATCAATTAGCAAAGTGCAAAGGCTGCAATTTACAATATGTTAGATATAGTTATCAAATTATGAAACTTGTGCTTTAATTCAATTTCATTCAATTTGAGCCAACTGAAACTTTCAGGCATTCTTTATTCTCACCCTTTCATCAATGTGCACTGTAAAAATAACAATTTTTACATTATTTTACAGATCTATTATTATTCATCCTGTTTAGCTAAACTACTGACAGTAACTACCGAAATCAAAAGAGAAAATAAATTTATTCACATCTTAACCATAAAAATACAAAAAACAAATTAAATTAGTATTTTTACAAATTGCCATTTTTTCTTTTACAATGTGTGACTGGAATATTTTACTGTTTTTTTCTGATTGTAAATCAGCTAAGATCTATCATTTTTTAACAGATATTTAAAGGTTTTGAATGCTACAGTATTCCTTTTAAAGATAAATTTTACCAGGTTTGTTTTCTGACAGTTTCTAATGTTTCCACATTGTGGTTTGACTGACAGAAGCCCAGTCTTATTATTTAACAGCCACACCTCTTACATTTTGCAGCACGTCTAAGCCAGGATTTAAACTGTCCTATGAATGCTTCTACAAATTTATTCCATCCTCTTTGTGTGACAGTCGGGCTTTTGATGCTGATGCTTGATCACATTTTATATCTACTACACTGAACACTGGCCAAAAATGTGAATGTGCAAATCAGATTGCAACTGCAATATCAGAAAAATTGCACTCCAAAATTTTTCAACCATACCCTGACATTTATTGGTGGACAGTCATGACCAATTATCAATATATGTGATACAAACTAAGGGCGTTTCTCATGTTTCTGTATAATAGTTTGTCTCCAGTGGGGATTAATTATTTAGTAGAAAACACTAAACAAGAAATGAAACTATGCACACCGGTGTGTTTATCTATCTACCTACCTACCTACTCAGAGTGAGACATGTTATTTTAAAAAAGTAATTTTTTCAAAGCTGTGAGCTCCACCATTGAAAATACATTTATCTTCATTGTAGCATTCAAAAACAAAAATCTCAAAAGTCTCCGTGTGACTGAATAATAGGGATGAAAATGTCTTGTTTTGTTGTTTATATAAAATTTGGGGCACAGTGACATTTTATTTTTATCCTAAAAATTAGATTTTTTTCTTGAAAGTTGTAAATAATTCATTTTCCAAGTTCGATTTCTTGTGGAATTTGCCACAGAACTGGCAGCTGAGTCACCGGCGGCTGATGTCGGTGTTCAGTCCAGTGTTTGGGGTGAGTTCAGGTGTCTCTGTGGGGTTTTACGTCCTGCTGCGCTGTGCTGCACCGTCCTAACACCTCAGCCAGAGTGATATTACTGCCTCAGGCAGCAGGGCCTCTGATAATTACAGTGGAAGGTGAGATGTTAAGCCTCAACACATCCGGAGAATGAAACACTCTCCTCTAACCTTGGTGAGATGATACAGTATATCATTTTTATTATCTCCTCGCCTGAGAACCTGCAACTTATAAAAAATGTTTAAAAAATCGCCTTGATCGAGTATTCAGCTTTAATTTAATGAGAGCATAAATTATGAATCCATCATGCTTTTCTCATTAATCAGTCAGACAACAGCAATGCGGCAAAACACAGTGAAGAAAAAGCCAGTCTATTAAGCAGGCATTCTTTCATTAGTCTCTTTGTACACTCACTGAGGCATTATTTTTGCACTTTACTGGTTCTGAATGCACCATAAAAGCGATGCATTTCAAGTGCTGGCATCTACACGACTGGATTCTATCTCCTTCCTCTTTAGTCAATGTCATCTGAATTAAGTGTGGGAGAAAAAGGCAGCAGAGACTTTCTGCTCTACAAAAGCATTTGTGTGTTTTGCTTATTGAATGTGTGGCGCAGCAGGAGGCGAAGGCAGTTCAGCTAGCAGCCTCCATCAGGGGTTTCATCATTCATTTCCCAACACGCCGATATAAGCCAAGGGTTGCAGCGTGATTTCCCTCTTCATCTAACGCTGGGAATTAAATGCTTGAACATAATTTCTGAGTGTCAAAGACAGAGCTCTGAGCTTTCAGTGTTGATAACATAAAGTGTAGGGTTTGAGTCGCACAAAACAAAGTGCACTGTGGCGTTGGAAACCTTCTAGAATCCTCTATGACATGAAATTAGTGCAAACATTTTATGCATGTAAAGTATTTGAGGGTCAATATATAAATGAGGGACTTCTGGATATCCTAAAATGTCAACTAAATAAACGTCCCAATTTAATAAGAACCACCTTCTAATTAGCTAAACAATGATAAAATGAGATGATTCACAAATAGTTTTGATTGTGTTCTTTTTATTAAGTTGAAATAATTATGACAGATAATCCTTTTTTGGCAATATATCAAATTTTATATGGAAAATAACAAATTGTATCTGTCCCCTGAGAAATCACTTGTGGCCATGATGTGTCTTTTTGTGGTTGGTTGTGTCTTTGTGCTCATTTTGTTTCTTTTTTGGTCATTTTTAGACTGTTTTGTTTGCATTTTAGGTCTTTTTGTGGTCATTTTGTGCATTTTTGTGGCCATTTTGTGTCCATTTTCAGTCCGTTTGTGATAATTTTAGCTTTTTTTGTGATAATTTTGCATTTTTTTGTAGTTATTTCTTGTGTCTCTCGTCATTTTGTGTCTTTATATGATAATTATCTGTCTGAGTCATTTTGTGTCTTTTTTTGTCATTTTGTGTTTTTGTGGTCATGCTGTGTGCTTTTTGTGTGTCTTTGCGCTCATTTTGTTTCAGACTGTCGTGTATGCATTTTAGGTCTTTTTGTGGTAATTTTGTGCATTTTTGTGGTCTTTTTCAGCCTGTCTGTGATAATTTTAGGTTTTTTTGTGGTCATTTTGCAATTTTTTGTTATTTTGTGTCTCTTGTCATTTTGTGTCTTTATATGATAATTATGTGTCTCACCAAGGCATTTAGTGTTTTTCTGTGGTAATTTTGTGTCTTTTTGAGCATATTTTGGTCATTTTGTGTTTCTATGTCAGTTTGTGTCTCTCTGTGTTCATTTTTGGTCATTATTAGTCTGTTTGTGGTCGTTTTGTCTCTTTCAATGATAATTTTGTGTCTCACTGAGTCATTTTGTGTTTTTTTTGTGGTCATTTAGGTTGTTTCATAACACAAAATAAATTGTATTAGTGTCCCAGAAATCACTTTCAACTAAGTTCCCCATTACAAAAACACCTCTCCAGGAAGTGTGTTAATTCCAGATCACATGACCTGCTCCACATGATGTCATTTCCTCCTGAAGAAAAGACTGACCAGACTCCAAGGCTTTCTGAGTTATTTAATATAAAGTAGTCAACAGATTTACTACAATATCTATAGAAATAACTTTCAATTTCAGTTTTGCTCAATTGTATATATAATATTTAGAAGAATCTTTGTGTAAAAATGCCATGTGGTGTTTGGTTATAGGCGGCCATGCTGATTTTAGGCCTGAAAACAGCAAAAATGTCAACTATGTTACAGGAAATCCTACAATTATATATCGACCCCTGAGAAGTAAAGGGCTGTAATGCTGCTAAGAAAGAGAAGAAGTGACAGAGATTCTGCTGATTTAATAATATTAAAATGTATTCAAAGTCTATTCAGAGCCACTGGATAGTTTCTGGGATGATTATTACCCCAAGTTAAAGTGCCAAACTTCCCACCTGAAGTCACAGCCAGACACTACACAACATTTGTTCTGTAATCCTGTATGTGTTTGGGATTAAAGTCTAAGCTTTTATCACTCATCAATGATCTCTCGTATCACAGAGGAAAGCTTGGCGGAGATGGATTGTCTAGATGGGAGAGCACAGTCGCCTGAAGTGAGGATTTAGAGGCAGGAGAGTGAAGGATTACAGACTAGGATTGACGTGATTGGCAGAAGAATCACGGCGCTGCTGTCGCATCATCCACCTGCCGCAGAAGATAAATGCAGCCAACGGGAAAATAAATAAATAAAGAACGACACGGGGAAAGAAACACATGTCATCTCGGTAGCAAAGAATACGGGACATGCTGTGAAGCAATCACAGCTGCAAACACAATTAACTTCCGCTGTTTAGTGAGGATTACAGTTGACTTGCAAAGGGAGCCGCATGAGAAACTGTTTGTTCTTAAAATAGAGCTTCTCCTGCTATGATCACTCAGGGTTAACCTGACATTCTGAATCATATAATTCTATTGCAAGATGGAAAATCTGACAGGAAACTCTGCGGTGCACCCACACATTATGGAAAAAACTACGGCTGTGAATGTGAAAATATGCAGCAGGAATGTGATCTTTACTCACTCAGAGCAGATTCTTCGCCCCTAATTACATTAAATCTGCCACCAAGGAAGGGAATCAAGAACAGAAATCCTTAATCAGGTACATCTAATACGATTCATGTCTGCAGTCTGTGTTATTAATTACACCTGTACGTTCTCTGCTGGAACAAGAACACGAATAATATGCACAGCAAGAAGACATTTGAGACGAATAAATCTAAATGTCAGTGCTTCTTTTGTTGTTTTAAAGACTCAACCAAACAGGTGGAATGGGTGGTATTTTGTAAACCATGCTGTGTGTGTCACAGTCGTGCCGGAAGAAGAGAGGTAGCAGTTAAAGGAAGCAGCTCTTCGGTCGCTGGCTGATGTCCAGCCCTGCCAGCTTGTGGCCGACTGCTGTGCAACGCCACCGGCTGATAGGATAATCACAGAAACCCCGAGAGCCGACTATAGTAGGTTCGTACACCAGTTATATACTGATGTCAAAAAAAAAAATCTAGTCACTACACGCTGCAGTGAGCTTCGTCTGGACTGTTGAATCTATTGGCAGCAGCAAAATGGAACCATTGTGTCCTGCAGGAAACGACGCAAATTTACTCATAAAAGCCAATAAAACAGACAAAAGGATGCCTCAGCTGTAATCATAGGTAACAAAAACATAAAGTCATCCATTATCTTTTAGTAAATATGCATTTTTTTTTATTAGCTCCTCTTAGATAATTTGACAGGTAGCCTTCTGGGACCATAATCTTATTACTAAATACAATAATTCTTTTTAATTCTGCTCCTCCAGCAATGCAAACGTGTGAGGAACCTGCTTTTATACACCTAGAAGTTATTAAAACAATATATCCAGATGCAGAGGAACACCATCTTGGGCTTCTCACTTGACCCCTTCACCACTTATGCTGGGCTAAAGAGACGAGGTTTCCAGAAACTAAGAACACAGAGGACTGCACACAACAGGGACCGGTGACAGTTTACGGAATGCAGGTATGCAGCGTTTACCTACTTAGTTTTCAGTCAACATTCAGTTCAGTTATATTTATATAGCACCAATTCATAACATACACTATATTGCCAAAAGTATTGGGACGTCTGCCTTTACACACACATGAATTTCAATGACATCCCATTCTTAATCTACAGGGTTCAATATGACGTCAGTCCACCGTTTGCAGCTAGAACAGCTTCAACTCTTCTGGGAAGTCTGTCCTCAAGGTTTAGGAGTGTGTTTATGGGAATTTTTGACCATTCTTCCAGAAGCACATTTGTGAGGTCACACACTGATGTTGGACCAGAAGGCCTGGCTCTCAGTCTCCTCTAATTCATCCCAAAGGTGTTCTATGGGGTTGAGGTTCAGGCCAGTCAAGTTCTTCCACACCGAACTCATTCATCCACGTCTTTATTGACCTTTCTTTGTGCACTGGTGGACAGCCATATTGGAACATTAAGGGGCCATCTTCAAACTGTTCCTACAAATCTGGGAGCATGAAATTGTCCAAGATGTCTTGGTATGCTGGAGCATTAACAGTTTCACTAGAACTATGAGGGCCAAGCCTAACCCCTGAAAAACAACCACACATCATAATCTCCACAATACCAAACTTAAAAGGTACGTGTCCACTAGATCTGCCAATTTCCTACATCCCATTCATTGTCTATGTGAAATGCACCGCGTTGCATGTTGGTCTGGTTGCAGCGCCTTTCGAGCTGTGATCCGGTGCGTCTTGACTTCTATTTTATGAAAATTTGATGCAGCGTGTGGAGGTCCGATGCAGCTCTAAACTTTTGTCAGACGTCTAGACTACCTGTCGGTGAACTAACACGAGGACAGATTCAGCTACTGCACAGCTTATTTCTAGCCTCAAATGCTTTCGGAAACACTTTTCGCTGAATTGTTTTCATAATAAAAGAGAAAGTTTGCAACCAAACTGGCTTGAAATCCAGGAGCTGACAGCTCCCGAGTCGATGCGTTTGTCCAATCAGGGGCAGGCAGGACAGTTGGAGAAGAAGATCGGCAAGAACACCAGCTACTTGGTTCAAGTACACACCCAACAATCGGGTGATTTTCAGATGCAGTGCGTTTACATGTGGGAAAAACACATCTAGGGGACACGTAGCATAACACTTGGCACAATGCAGTTGGGCAAATACCGTTCTCCTGGTAACCACCAAACCCAGACTCATCCATTCGATTGCCAAACAGAGAAACATGATTCTTCAATGCAGAGAACATCTCCACTGCTCTAGAGTCCAGTGGCAGCTGCTTTATGTCACTGCATCAGACGCTTTGCATTGCCCTTGCTGATGTCAGGCTTGGATGCAGCTGCTCAACCATGGAAACCCATTCTATGAAGCTCTCTGAGTACTGTTCTTGAGCTAATCTGACAACCACATGAAGGTTGGTGGTCTGTAGCTACTGACTCTGCAGAAAGTTGGTGATTTGACCTTGGAATATTTAGTATTGAGAACATTTCACGAAGGGACTAAACAGGTGGCAACCTATCACGGTACCACGCTTGAATGTATGTGCATGTCTAGATTCTTGATTTTGTAAACCTATGGCCATGGAAGTGAGTGGAACACCTGAAATCAATTATTTGGAGGGGTGTCACAATACTTTTGGCAATATATTCTATGTCATCTCATAGTAAGGAGAAGACCTTACAAGTTTTAAACAGAGAACCCAACAATCCAAATGCTCTCCAAACATTGTGTTTACCCACTACTAAATCCCCTCTGATGCATATCATTCAATAATGTATTGCAAATTATTTTTTCCCCAAGGATGGCAAATGCATTAGTTGCTCTATTGTACCTCTGATTGGCGAGTACTCGTGGGTTTGGATAGCAAAAACAGTAGACTCAATAATCTGTAATCTTTTACCAGGAACTGAGCAAGTTGGTTTGTAAAAATGTAATAAAAAAACATAAAAATATTCCAAATATTTGTTAAAAATGAGCTATCCCTTACTGAAACACCATGAACACTTCACTTATATATTCATCTTCATGTACTCTTTTAATTTACTATGTAGGATCAGTAAAATTTGCGAACTCCCTTTGACAAATAACATAAGCTTTACAACTAATCAGTTGTTCAAGGACACAGTTTAGTAGAACTGGACCACAGACATGCAAGGTGAGAGAATATTCGTCCAACTTTCATGTGTGAATGGACTGAGAAATAAGGAACAGTTCACTCAAAATAAATAAATATATAGTCATCTACAGTGCTGATGTCAAAATCATTTCATTAGGATCCTTTCTCCATGGAGTCAAGCAGCAGTTCAGTGACCATTTGCAAATACTACTGGCTCATTTTTGGCCAAACTAAATATGCAAGAGGAGTCGCTGCCTGTCACAGAGTCTATCCTTTTACTGGACAAGATAACTACTTCTCCAGACAACAGGATCATCGTCTAATCTGTAATTCACTTGTAAGTCAGTAACTAAAAGGACGCATACTTCTGTTCATTGATCCCGTAAAACCTATATTACACCACTAGAAGCTCTGTAAGACCTAAAATTTCAATGAATTAATGAAATCTGTTTGACACCAAAAGCAGCACAACACAGTCCAAAACCACAGGGCTGCATATTCTAAACAGGCAACAGTTCATTATCAGCCGCGGTACGCATGAATGCAAGATTGAATCAGTAACATGAAATCAGCTGCAGAAGGGAACATCAAAGGCTTCGTGTACACCAGCGAATCACACACGCATCCATCTGTGATTTGAATTTACAGGCCTGACATCTCCATCAGGACTGATACAAACTGGCGCTCATTTGCTCAATTTATTGGCAAAATGTTGACGACTGAGGCTCCACAAACTGTTCACAAACACGAGTCTAACAGCGGAGAGCACTGCTTTACCTTACAGCAGGCCTTTGTTCTTTGCTTCCCTCTGCACTCGAACATAATTAGATCACTCCACTAAATTCCAGGCCACTGGGCAGATCTGTTGTAACGTCCTGTAATACCAGGCTGCTGCCATCGGTTCTTGCTTTAAACCACACATAGCATCTTGGTAATTAGAGGCCTCATAAAGCTAACTAACCGTTAGCTGGAGACGAGCAGAATTTAGATTCTAGGTAGAATCAAAATTGGGTTTCATCCCATTGGGTTATGAACAAATTATCTTCTCACCATCCTCCCACCTTTATAGTTGGAGTAAAATGTTTCTCCACTTCCTGCATTCTGTTTATACTGTTTTCTTTATTTTTAACTGTGAACATGCTGTCATTTGAATAACTTGATTCCTCTAACTTGCATTTGGTTAGCCCACCATTAGGAATGTAAAGGAGAAAAAGACATTTTTTCAGCAAGTTCTGGACAAATTTCTAATAATTTTGGACAAATGTGGAGACTTGTTAAAGATTTCTGTATCATTGCCAGATAGCGGCACAGCGTCACTGTAACTATGACAACAAGTGAACACTACATCAGCTGCCTGCTGATGATCACATGATTGTGATCCTACTACAAATCCGCTGCTTTGGACTTATCAGGACTTACCCAACTGACATTATACAAGGAACAACTGATTAAATTGTGGGGGAGTTTCTGAGTTCCATCAATTCCCGCCACCCGCTACATATTTAGGTCACGTGATTCAGTATCTGTACATAACGTACACATGCAGAACACACACCTGTGCTCAGCGCAAGGTCATTTTCTTTGTGGGTACATCAATATTAAATGGACACATTCTGTGCTTGATTTCTGATGAACCATAAATAAAAAACAAATGCTGAATTTATTTTTTTTTTAAATGCTGCATTTCTGACAGTGCCATATGAAGGAATGAGCAGCCTTGGAGAAGTACTGCACTCTCTGAGTGCTTAAGTAATTAATTTACAATTCAGAAACGGGAAAAAAAAACTGTGTTTCAAAATCAAAAACAGGAAAACTTTTTCTGGTGGAGAATCAAAAATTTGGAAAATTAATAAATAGATAAATAAATAAATAATCAAACATGGTCTATTTTTGTGTTTTTGCCCTTAAGTTCCTTTTTCAGTTCATCATTTGGAAAAGAAAAACAAAAATCATGTCTTTTTTTTTTTTTTTTTTTTACAATTCTGCACATCGTCTACAACAACTTTCATTAAATTCTCAAAGATTTTTGGTAATGTTGCTGACTTTGCCACAGAGGAGAAATAAATTCAAAAAGAAGAAAAACAACACTGACAGCTCTGGTTTCATTTAAAGTTTGGGTAACCATCTGTGGGATTTGTGGCACCACTTCAGCACAATGGAATATAAGAGACTTCTACCTAAAACACATTCCATTTACATAAAAGCAAATTCCAGTAAAAACTGTTCACAATAAGGACTCATCATTTAAGAGGGCCAACACTTAAAAATAATACTCACTTTGTGCTTTTAGTGACCTGCCCACATCCTTATTATAGGAACTTTTCATATCATTGTTTTAAAGAGCAGAAAAATAGCTTTTCTACAGTTGTTTCATAGGTTATGTATGACACCTAGCTTTCACACACTGGCTCTATTTACCTTAAAACAACTACATATTAATCATAAAGTGCAACATCCCAGTTTTAAATAGCTCTAACTGCAGCAAATAAAAAAACGAATGTAGACTTAACAGTTCTGAGTGGAGCAGGAAGCAGAGAAAATCAAATGTTTCAGAACGCATGAGTCGTGACATCTGTGTGAAGCCCCAGAGCACAGACATCATCTCCTGTAATGTCCTTGCAGGTATGTTATGGCTTTATATAGCACAGCAGTTTCCACACTTTCTGCATCACATCTCCACAGTATCAGACTCTTTTACGGCCGTCATTGTCCAATAGATAAAATCAGTGGGCGACAGTATTTTTTTTCCCCCCTCTCCTGTCTTACTGGTCCCAAGTGTGTCGTAAATGCTGACTCCTGAGTCCTGAGAAGAGCGACGAAGGAAAAACGGCACAACGGTTTTTAAATCTGCATTCGGAGCGTCTCCTATGTGTGACAGGCTGTGTCAACACGTAAAGCTTATATTAGAAAAGTGCTTCAGCGGGGCACAGAAGTGAGGAGAGGTATAGGAGAAGATGCAAAGATGGAGCTCAGTCAGGTTCCTGTGGCAGCCAGCTCATTCATCTGAAGGTTAATGGAAGCTGGAGATGTCCAATTCCAGGCTCAGGAACCGGCATTGTAAATTTTTCAGAGTGTGCCAGGTGTGCCATGGTCCACCGCTCCAACTGAAATGACTGCATTGACAGCGTTTTCCCTCCGTGAGGTCTTTTGAATAATAAACTCGTGAAGGTGGATGTCGGCTGTAAGAACAACTCCCAGAACAATGTGATACACACCGTTGTGCTGCTGCGGAGGAAAGATTTGCAGAGTCGCAAGCACCCTTAATCTACATATTAAAAAAAGTTCACGCAGGTCTTCTGCATGGATCGTTGGATGAAACCAGCTTCATATTTGCCATGTGACTCTGATTCCATGCTGGGATTTAGATACCAAAACTGTGGTTCTGAACTCGTGTGAAGATAACTCGGCCCACTGGTGCACACGGATGACCTGCATTCATCTGTGACTGACCTGTCGATTACAAGTCTAGACAAAAAGAACATCAGGGCATGTTACGTAATTATTCTCCTGAGAGGTAAAAGACTCACCCAAGCTAGCCATGCATAGAGGACATGTGGGTCTGGCTTTTACCGGATAAGTACTCCGCCAAAGAATGCAGCGGAGTTATGTGAAGATGAGCAGACATTAGTCCTTCTGTCTGTCTGTGCACTACAGTCCTCAAAAAAGGACACATGGATTTGGATGAAATTTTCAGGGAAGGTCAGAAATGACACAAGGACCACGTCATTAGATTTTGGCAGTGATGCGGCTTATAGTCTGGATCCACGGATTTGTTAACGATCTCCGTATCATTGCCAGAGAGCGGCAGGGCGTCACTGTAACCATGACAACAAGTGAACACTACATCGGTTGCCTGCTGACGATCACATGGTTGCGTTCCTACGACAAATCCACCGCTGCAGACCACAAATGTTTATAGAACTGTAAATAATTCATACTTTTTAAAGGAAATTTTAGCATTTTTTTAACCCTTCTCAGACATCCTAGACAATGAACTGATTTTCGGCATGTTTTGAACAGTTGAGGATTTTTTGAGCAAGTTCTCGACAAATTTGAGTAATTTCTAGCCATTTTGCACATATTTTTGTCATTTTTGACAAATTTTTGACAGCATTTAGAGAACATACTTATTTATGAGGTCAAATTTGAGTCATTTTAGACATGTTTTTATTGTTTGTAGTCATTTTTGGAACCCTTCTAAGCCATCCTAGATGTTTGATTCCTTTTGAACAGTAAAAGAGGATTTTTTGAGCAAGTTCTGGACATTTGTTAAAGATTTTTGTATCACTGCAAGATAGCAGCACAGTGTCACTGTAACCATGACAACAAATGAACACTACATCAGCTGCTTGTTGATGATGATTTCCTTCGGGCTTAAGTAGCTATCTATCTATCTATCTATATCTGATAAAAGTTAAAAGATAAACAAACTCTTTTTTTTTTTTTTTTCTTAGTCCACTGATGTTCGGCTTCATAAAATCACTGCTAATATGGGCTTTTTTCTGAACTATAGATCCAAATAGCTGCAGAGGTTATTACAGTCACAGTAATAATATTATGTGAGCTATACTGCAATAAGCCAAAATACTGCAGAGGAGCCAGTGAGAAAACACCATATTTTCACTGACTGGCTGGATGTTTGTGTGCATGGAGGAAGTTAAACCTTCTGAGATGCTATTTAAGCTCTTTGTAGACGGAGCTCCAGAAATGATGTTAACACAGTTTTAACGGAGATTAAATATATGCAGTACAGAATGTATTAAAAGGAATTAGTAGGTATTAAATATTCCCAAGGAACAGCTACACCTTTATGTAATTCAGCTGCATAAAAAATAAGCTACCCGAGTACAAACGTGCCTGCTGGTAATAGTGTAAAGTACAAATCAGCACAATAAGCACCAAACTGTTCCCCACAGGACAATATGGTTCGTTCCTTAAATTCTACAACATGCAATGCAGAATATCTCAGACAGCTACAAATTAAAAAACACATTTTCAATTATTCCAACTTAGCAAAAACTGCAGAATGTGGAAACTTCAGAATTATTTTAGTATCCCAAAGTACTGCAGGGTAAATATATTAATGAGGGATTTTTGAAGTCCATGAGATATATCTTGCATACGTTTCTATAATAATTATTATAATTATTTATGATGGAAACAATCACTTATAAAAAATGACTGGATATCACTAAAATCTCAACTAAATAACCGCCCAAATTTAATAACAACCACCTACAGATATTTCTTTTTTGGCAATATATCAAATCTTATATGGAAAATAACAAACTGTATCTGTGTCTGAGAAATCATTTTCCATTAAGTTACCCATTACAAAAACACCTCTCAGGGTTTCTTTTTTGGTCATTTTCAGACTGTTTCGTGGGCATGTAAGGTCTTTTTGTGGTCATTTTGTGAATTTTTTTTTAAATTTTGTGCATTTTTGTGACTGTTTTCAGTCTGTTTGTGATAATTTTAGGTGTTTTTGTGGTCATTTTGCAATTCTTTGGAGATATTTTATGTGTCATTTTGTGTTTATGTGATAATTATCTGTCTTACTGAGTCATTTTGCGTTTTCTGTGGTCATTTTTTGTCATTTTGTGCATTTTTGTGGTCATGTGTCTTTTTGTGGTTGTTTTGTATGTCTTTGTGCTCATTTTGTTTCTTTTTTGGTCATTTTCAGACTTTTGTGGTCATTTCAGGTCTTTTTGTGGTCATTTAGTGCATTTTTGTGGTCATGTTGAGTCCCTTTGTGGCCATTTTCAGTCTGTTTGCAGTAATTGTGGGTGTTTTGTGGTCATTTTGTGAGTCTCTGTGGTCATTTTGCAACCTTTACTAGTTATTCTGTGTGTCTCTTGTCATTTTGTATCTTTATGTGACAATTATGTGTCTCATTGAGACATTTTGTGCTTTCTGTGGACATTTTGTGTCTTTTTGAACCTTTTTTGGTCACTTTGTGTCTCTGTGGTCATTTTTGGTCATTATCATTCTGTTTATGGTCGTTTTGTCTCTTATGATAATTTTGTCATAAAGACAAGACTGGCCAGACTCCAAGGCTTTCTGAGTTATTTCATATAAAGCAGTGTGTGAGTTAAGTGTGGATTTCTCGCATGTCAACAGGTTTACTACAATATCCTTAGAAATAACTTTCAATTTTAATTTTACTCAGTTGTATATATAATATCTAGAATAATCTTTCTCTAAAAATGCCATGTGGTGTTTGGTTATAGCTGTTATATGTTGATTATAGGCCTGAAAACAGCAAAAAAAAGTCAACTATGATACAAAAAGTCCCGTAGTTATATATTGACCCTGCACAGTCTGTCAGTACCTGAATTGTTTTCTGCTACTGTGAGATGCACCTGAGTGATAATGTTTCGCTCGTGGCTTCATTTTTTCAATTAGGTGACATGATTTCATTTCAAAGTGCATCTAAACGACGGCATGTGGGGCGAACGAAAGCATCGATGCAAAGATTTCGTGGAGTCACAGCAGTGTAGCATTTCATTTTCACCGACCAACAGTTTCCCTTAACAGCGAAGAAAATAAATTAAAACCTAAATGAGATTCATAAAAACAGCCCAAATCCATGACTCGCCACGTGGGGGGAAAAAAAAAGTTACCTTGCTGAGTGCACACAGCGGCTAAACCAAACCTCTTGCAACGTGACTCCTTCTACATGATTAGCAACACCAGCAGCATGAAGCTAATCTCTTACTGCAGGAAAGCCCACCGGGGAAAGGAGGTGTGAGGAATCTTTGCGAGTGTGCTGGAACCATAACGCAAGTGGAAGAAGGAGAGGAATTAATCACATCAAAGAAGCCCAAAATATGTTCTACACCTGCAGTGGTCACACATTAAAACTTCAAATCACGTTCGCCTCTCCTGAGCAGGGATTTACTGACGGTTTATTGAAGTATTAGGAAGATATTCAAGGGTAAAGTGATAGTAAAGAAAGCATTTCCAACTTTGTCTGCTAAACTAACTCACCTCCAATGTTGTCTCTGAAAGTCAGAATGTCATTGTGGTTTTATTGGAAATGAAACCTTGATTAAAAAGGGGATTAAGTAATTATGAAACTCTTATCTGCGCTTTATGTTTAAGAGGTCACATTTTGATAAATTAGATTTTTTTTTTTTTTAAACAGATAACTTGCATTAATAGAGATTTGCATGTATTTATTCATACTTTGCAATTTGGGCTCTCATTTGTCGATTTTGTTCTTCATATGGATTTAAATAATGTTCTGTAAGTAGAAAAATGGGGACAATGTTCTCTCACACTAAAGAAGAAAAGTATAGAACAGGGGTGTCAAAGATGCAGCCCGTGGGCCAAAAGCAGTCCTCCAGAGGGTCCAATCCAGCCCTCAAAGTGTAAAAATTCCAGAGAAGACATTAACTGCAGATTGTAAATAAGTAAAACTATAAATTTAAAATAATATCTAGACCATGACAAGTTGTGTTAATCATAAAGTAAAATGCTAGATTTCTCATTGTTCTTTTGTCATTTTGTGCCTCATTTTGTAATTTTTGTCTCGTTTTTGTCTTTTTTGTCAGATTTTTACCTTTTGTCTCATTTTTTTGTCGTTCTGTTTTCTTGTTTTTGTCGTTTTGTGTTCCCTTTTTGTCTTGCTTGTGGTTTTTATCTCATTTTTGTCATTTTGTGTTTTGCTTTATTCGTTGTTGTGTCATATGTCATATTGTTTTATGCTTGTGTCATTTTTTGTCTCATCTTTTTTTGTCGCTTTGAAACTTTGTCTAATTTTTTGTCAATGTTTTTGTTTTGTTCTGTGTTGTTCGTCTCATTTTTGTCATTTTGTTTCTCTCTTTTGTCATTTGTGTCTCATTTTTGTAGTATTTTGTCTTGTTTTTGTTGTTTTTTGTATTTTTTTTAAAAGTAAAATACTATATTGTTCAGTTCCAGATAGCTGTGACTAAATGTTGTGTTCCTTTGTAGACACTGTGATCTGGAAGTTGTAATGTGGAAATGATGAACTGAGGCTGAATGTTGATGAAATTGAATTGATTTTTCTTCAGAAATTTCACATTGTTTATGATGTTTTGTAGAAAGATAATTCCTTAAATATGAATATTTTCAGAATGTACTTTGTTGCACTAAAGCAAAGGAAAAATTTGGAGTTGTGGTTATTTATGGATTATTATGCTGTGATTTTACTGGTCCAGACCACTGGAGATCAAATTGAGTTGAATGTGGAACCTGAACTAAGATGAGTTTGATATCCCTGATATAGAAAGTAATTTCCTTAGAGGATTTAAAGAAAATCCAAACCAGCAAATAAATAAAAGCGCAAAAGAGGGAAGGAATTTTTGACAGGTTAATTTGTTTGTATTTTCTGACTAAGAAGGCTTGATTTTTGCAATTTGGGTAAAGAAACAATAGGAATCTTTTATTTAACTGCACTAACAGCCAGAAGGTGAGCACAGAGAAGCAGGAATTTCAGTACCTGTTCAAGTGATTCTATTGATTCCCACCTCTCTCAATAGCCAAAGTTTCAACTCATCTTGTGCTTCTGAGTGCTAAGCTCTCTCTTATTGGCTTTTTAAAACAAGCATGAGGCTCATCTTTGATCCTCAAGAGGAACAAATCTTTTAATTTCCATTACAGGAACATGTAGAGAGTCGGTGACAGCACAATTATACCCATTGGGTAATTGGTAGAAACATTCTCTACCTTCCTTCAACGGACTAACCTTGAAAAGTCATAAATATATGAAATTAACTTTCCCCAAGTACTTTAACTACTTAAAACTGAATCGTCACGGTTCCCCTCCTTTAACAAACGGGAGCAGAGTCTGCTGAGGGAATTTCTGACAAGACATCACAACACAGCATAAATCACACCATCAGTGGGGAGGAAGAGAACCGAGGCAGGATTACACACCTGGCACTGCCACGTGAATGTGATTCATGAGAAAGAAAGGGGAAAAAAAGAGAAAAAAATCTGTCAAGTGTTTATTCTGCCAGGGTATCACCAGAAGGTTGTTTATATGCAGGTCTTTGGGCATGTGCAACACTCATGGAATGGATTTTCTCTCTGCAATTCAAGCAGGCCTTTTGCATATAGCTGAGGGACTCCTGATCCAATGATGGGTGACAGCCAAAGATAACAAAAAAGAGAAAAAAAATCCCCCCCTTATAATTACTGTTCAGATATTACGAGCCAGCGCTACTGTGGATTAGCCTTCCAACAGCTGTGTAACAGTATGTAAGGTTGGGGCTAAAAATAGAATGAAACACCCATCTCTTATTCACACAATTTGCAGCTTGCTCACTTTTCGTGCCCCTCTCCCCTCTTCCCTTCCATCTCCCCTTCCCTTCCCCTCGCTCACACATCCCAAATCACAGACATGCAGCACAAGCTTCAAAGAGCATAGATAACTTGGGGTAGCGCAAGACTGACTGTAATTCATCACAACACATGCAATGATAATGTCATTTTCACAGAGCGGACAGTGGCGTTTAGGTTTAATTCACCCAACACCCTCACCTGATAAGTAGGAGGAGAGACGCTGCAAAGTAGCACAGTTTGGCTTCAAATTATCTTTAAGTTTAGTTAGAATTTCAGGCAAAAAAAAAGCCACAGTGGAGGAGCACAATAACACCTCTCAGGCATATGGAAAATAAATGCACAAGAATGGTTGAATATTCAGTGAGAATGGAGCTCATCGCACAAAGGAGGCTTGACATGCCTCCAAACATTTAACCAGTCGTGTGTTTTTCTGTTGATTTTTCCACCGTGCCGCGCCGCCTGCTTTGTTCTCCACTGTGCCTGGATGAGTGCATAAGTGACTAATCATTTCAATCATTCAAATTAGAGAACCTATCCAATCTAGGCCATTCTGTCTACGAGTGAACATTTCAAGAGGCAAACAAACAGCAACCAATCAACAAATCACGGAGGAGCGAGAAGACGACGTTGTATAATAGGTCATTAAAACAAATCTTGTATTTCCAGTGTTGAAGAGCATGAAGAAAAACCCACAGTTTTCTGAAACAGAAGCCTTAAAGCCAACCATTATTTATTGATGACCAGGAAAATAAAACCAGAGAAGGCAAAGATCAACTCGGCACAAAATAACTCCTAAGAAAACGGATATTTGTGCACCACAGTGCATGAACTTCCCTAACAAGTCCAAGCGTGTATATGCAACCACCTCCGTCTGCAGCAGACCTGGGAGAAATCACAGCTCACTGCGCTCAGCGTCAGGGCCAGCTGTGGCCAAAGGGCTTCCATTTTCTGTTTTAGGAACTGCAGAGCGTGACACCCTGTAACACTTCCCTCAACAACACTCGAGGCAGGTTTTGTCGTGCTGTGAGGTTTGATCCCGAAAACAGAGGCGTCAAAGTCGAGCACGCAGCTCCCACTGATGAAAGTCACACAACCAAATAACACGTATCTCTGCCAACATGAGCGGAGTTTGAATGAGGCTGAGGCTGCCTGGCACTCACAATGCAGGAAATGTTGATTTATTAAAAACCTATACGGTGTAGAAGCACAACTGGGAGGAACTATAACGCATTTTTCATTTCAAATTCAATCATCAGACGCAGATATGTTGATTCTCATTGACCAGGTGGACAAACAATCCCCTCCTGTAGCATAAAGTAATTAAGTGACACCTCTACTCCTCAATAGAAATCATTTGTTGACTGGATTATATTACCTTGCTGCATGTTAGTTGTGATTTTAACCTTCTGGTGACTCTTTCCTTCTCTTTTTAGACCTGTGGCATGTTCAGTCAGGCAGAGATCAGAGAATGGTACCATGAAAAGTGAGCTTCAACCCACACACAAGACAGAGCGCACACATTTTCACACCGGACATCTCTCTTGTGCACAAAAGGAGCATCACAGTCTATCAACATTAACACATTGCCGTGTCAAGCTGCATTACGCTAGAAATGCTTCAATAGCTAAAAATGTAACACCTACAGGTTTGAAGGAGGCTTCCTGGACTGGCAAAAGAAAACACAATCTTTTTCACAGTGATTTCCCAACAGAGTAGACAGACAAAATACTTATTTGCTTATAAAAATCTAACATGATTTAAAATATTGATAGAGATGAATAATACATTTTGCCAGAAGCTATTTTAAAAGAGCCCAAAATATTAGTTCCTGTTGGTAAAAGTGGGACATGTTTTCATCTGTTGACTCCCTAAACACTATTGTGAGATCTGTACACTTTCATACATAAGTATTAATGCAAAATAACAGGGTGCAGCAGTTATTCAAACAATCAATCAAGAGTCAAACAACATGCATGTGATATGTTGCAGATTTGACGTTGATAGTAACACTCACTGGCTTGCATGAGCTGACCCTGACGCCCGAACACCTGGGAGAAAGGGCTCCGGCTGCAGGTGAGCATCTCCTCCATGGCTGAGCTCCTCCAGGAGGTGGGGAAGGTCCTCTGTCTGCAGAAAGAGAGAGTGCACTGAGGGTCAGTGTCCGAGTGTGGAGCAGGTCGGGGGCTTGTATGCCGGAGCACTCCCCTTCCTCTGACTCCCTCTCAACTGACTGCTAATTTGCCTTTGAAGCTACTTCACGACCTCTCCTACGCCTTTCCTAGGGCTGTCATTTGCTTCTTATTTTCTCTTTTTTTGCTTTTTTAGGGCTGCCTTCTCCGCTGACTGCACATCAGTCCCTCGTCTCGTGGCCTCAGACGCCGTCAGAGCTGCTGCTGCTCCTCAGCTGATGGGAGATCTGTGTTGGGTTTGCTCTCAGCCCTGCTCATTAGTGCTCCAGTGTGGCGCTGCTTCAGACAGAGAGCACAGCAAACACAGCATGAACAAAGCAAGAGGAAGAGGGGGAGAGAGGCAGGGAGAGGGAGAGGGAGAGCAACGAGAAGGAGAAGCCTGCTGCAGAGAGAAGACAGACTCTCTCCCCTGACGAAAGTGAGAACAGAGACGAGTGTGTGTGCACAACCAGCTCTAACATCATGATGTAGTTTCTGGCTATATCGCTTTCTGTTTTTGATCCAATCTGACTCCTCTGTGGTGAGTTGACATGCAGAAATGTGGATATGAACAAGATGCACAATGGAGACAAATTGGACAAGACTTGAAGCTGAATATGCAATGCAAATATTTACTCAGTGTTCATCCTCCAATGCTGCTTTTTTTGACACCTTGTGCGTTTATACCTGACTCCCAACCCAATATACCTTTACAATACTAAAGCTCAAGTTCTTTCTTCCCCCTTTCATCTCTACTTGAGGATTATCTTCCAAATATAGACAGAGAAGCCTGCATCTCCTCGTGTCTCACTCACACAAACAGGCAGGTGTATGCAGGTTTTATGCAGCACTTTGCTTGTGTAGGCAAAAAAAAAAAAGAAAGAAAAAAAATTCAAGAGTTCCTCTCAAAGCAAAACACGGATTCCAAACTGAAAACTCAACCGTGGACATAAAAATAAGTTTCAAACTAAAGGGGCCAGTGGATCATTAAAAATGGATCCGCATCCTTTATTAATGTCCTCGTTACCATGTCTGTTCTGCTCCTGCATAAACTGCGTGCTGAGAGGGAAGAACCGACTCCTACAAAAGCACTTTATCTGTGCATCCTGTTGGTTTTATTGCTTCCACTCTGTGCTGCTTGCAGGGGGTTAGCTACCTTCATGATGCCAGACATTCGTCTATCTTTGCTTTGAAGTCAGCCTTACATAAGTTGTCGGAGGCAGCAAATTAGTGCTATTAGCATCTGTGAGCCTATAATGTTCAAATATTTGAACTTTGCTTAATGTGATTAAGAATCTAGTCAAGGAGAGGTGAGAACAAAGTGTGTGTGATCGCAGCAAATGTAACCGCATGTAACCTGCCCTCATTAAACACAGGGATGTTTCAGTGATTTTTGCTTTAAAAACTTTCACATTAAACATGCTGTGTCACTGCTGTGTCATCCACCTTCACCAGAACACTCTGATCACACTCTGGCAGGTCCTGTCATCATTTCACAGACTGCTCACCTGCACATGCAAACATCCTCCACATCACAAGCTGCATCATTCAAACTCTACTGGTCAGTCTGGCTTTTGACAAACTGGATACAGGTCAGATCTGGAAGCAAACAAAGAAAGGAAAAATCTCACTGCACAACTGGTTCGAATTCACAATTAAAATTGTCTTTCAAACTGTCAGTAAGGATGATGAAATTAACGAGAGGCAGATCCAAGGTTCCCACTCAGACTTCTGGGATGGATGTTTTTGTTTTCAATCATCTCTGATCATGTGTCCTCACTTACTCATCATAACTTCCTGTGAGAAT